>NC_064637.1:28932510-29232510 GCF_023864275.1 Schistocerca cancellata | reverse complement strand
TCTTGTAAGTCCCCCCTGACCTGGGGTTCTGGGGGACTTTCCTGAACAAGTAGCCCTTTTCCTTAAACCTCTCAAGTCTTTTTCCTTCACCCCTCTTCCTCCCCCTTCAACTCTTCTGCTAGGAGGAGGAGCCACTGGTTCCAACAGTTAAACCTTTGCAAGTGCACGTGGATTTTATTTTGTTTATCCATTTACATTACATTATCAATAATTGATAGTTTTGTTGTTATATTTGATTGTGTGATACACTAGTGTGTATAATGTGTTGCCTTTGCTATCGTACCAGAATTTGTCCACAAACAGAGGTTTTAGATTCCCTTACACAGTGTTTACTTGCTGCAGTTGTGCCTGGTGAATGATAGTGTGTTCTTCTGTTGAAATATTGGTGGCTATTGAGATCACCCTTCTGCAGTCCCTTAAATTATTTTAACAACTTATTACTTTCTCCTTGAAGTCAGAGGCTATTCTGGGTATCTCATACCTTGCATATCAGGTGAATGGTTTTGTTGTGTTTTTGAAGCTAATACTTTGCATGTCTCATGTATCTTGGATGCCAGGTGTTCTCATTTTGTTAATGCCTGTTTCCCAAGCATCTCAGTATATCTTCAGGATGTCACCCAGTCTGTGTGCCTTGTTTCATCTTAGGCTTTTCAGTCCTCTGTCAAATTATTCTTACAGTATAGCAGGTCTTGACTCCTCATCTTCCCTGTCCTAGACATTGTTTTGTTGTTTCTTTCCTTTGTACACCTATCACTCTTGCCCTGTTTGCTTGCTTCTGATAGTTTTCTTAATATTTATACAGGTGCTTCTATTTTCTGCAAAGGTCTGTTAAATTTTCTTAATAGCAGCATTTATATTTCCCTTGGACACATGGTCTTCTTCTGTTTGGATTTTTAATCTGATCATTCCTGCTCATCATACTGCAGTTGCTGACAGTCCCATTTTTCAGATATCTGTGTTCCCTTTTGCCTTCTTGATTTCCTCCATGTATGTATTTTGTTCTCTTGTATATTAATTTCACTATCTCAAAACGAAAATTCACACTAGAAAACTTCTACGTTATGTGAGGGGAACTTTATCCTCACAACAGAAAATAGACAGCCAAAGTAAAAAACACAACATTCACCAAATAGAAAAAGCTGTGCAGTCGAGGAGAAACTGAAACCGTACATGGGTCATTTTGGGTGTAATCATAGATATTGTCCCTACCTTGCCTCCTCAGATTCTGTTCATATTTGGTTTTGAGATGCCCACGCCTGTTATAAATAATTCCACAATTTCTTAGCTACTGATATGCAATATACTTTTTCCACATGGTCACCATAAGCCATGATAGGTCTAAATTTTGTGACAAAGATGCAAAAGTTTTCATCGTTTTTGAGGTATGTGCAGGTGCATTTGTGCATGTGTTAGTGTTTGTTTTTAGTTATGCTGCATTCCTGGCACACTTGTTCAGCAAAATGAACAATAAGAGGTATACAAGTTTTAAGGTTTTTGATGTAGTTTTCGCCACACCAGAGACCCCCTAAGATATCAAGAAATTTCATTGTAATGAAAAATGTAATAAATTCAGCTAGATGACATTTCCTGTAGTATGACTGTCAGCAACATCAGAGACCTACAGTATAATAAAGATAAACTGAGTTCTCAAAGTTATGAGTATATGTATTCTTCTGTTTACACCTGCCAGCAGCTTCAGCCATCTAGTAGCATGACGATGTCTCATTGGGTGTGTTAGTGTCACATTATCTTTTGTTTCTCCTACCTCATTGGGCAGTTGGAATTGTACATGACCACAATGGGCCAGTAATATGTTCATCTTTCATTGATAATGTTAAATCCTCTATTAATTAGTACCAGACACATGTTCACTGATCATATACATAGCAGCTGTTTGAATGTTGTGGCTGGCAGCTGTTGGAAACATGCTGTCATAGTCATGAAGACTACCGACTTGTGCCAATATGTATCCCCCTCTCTGCGGGTCTGGGGATTAGAATAGGCCCGAGGTATTCCTGCCTGTTGTAAGAGGCAACTAAAAGGAGTCTCTCACATTTTGGCCTTTATGTGATGGTCCCCTGTAGGGACTGACCTCCATATTTCAAAATTTTCCTGAACAGTGGGCCAATTGGGGAAGGCTGCCTTACATGGTGTATCATGTCTATTGTGCCTTGAGATCTTTAGCTCACTTTCTCGTCGTCCCACTGCAGTCCAGCTCATTCTCCATCTCTTGGGCTAGGATGTCTTCCTGGGTGCGTTTTCCACAATGCACTGCGCAGTGTCCCTTTTTGCGCCGACGATGACTGTGGACTTCTTTGCACCTCATATCCAGCACAGTATCCAGACCATTGTGGTGGGGCTGCCATGTACCCTTTTGGTTGTAGGCCCCTGACAACATAGTGATCGCTCTGCTGATGATGCCTGTGCTGTTAACTCCCGATGTATGCCAGTCATCCTGGGGCATCAGGACTCCCGGCAGTGGCCGTGCTGCCAGGTGGCCTTTGCTGCAGCTGGGTGGCACCTGTGGGGAGGGCCCCTGGTTGGAGTGGGTGGCATCAGGGCGGATGACAAGCGATGAAGTGTACCACGTCATCATTTGCTGGTGATCAAACACCAGCAATTTCTACGCCCTCCAAGTCGCAGTACAATGCAAGAAAGTATGACCCTAAATCATTCCCCTCCCTGGCCACATTATGGGTGGAATGCCAGGCTAAGGATGGCAACAAACCTTATTCACCCCAGTACCTTGTATGTACAAGAACTGATGGGGACTCCTTTGTTTTGATGAAGCCACAGTTTTTTGCAGCGTATTTGGGGAGGTAGAGGGCTTGTCTAAAATGTGATCTGGGTCCGTCTTGACAAAAACAGCATCCTCTGCCCAGTAACAGCTATTACTCACTTGTAACAAGTTGGAGGATGTTTATGTTACCATCATGCTCAAAGAAGGCCCCTGTGGAAGATAATACCTTGAACCACATTTAAGCTCGTATGTGTACGAGCATAAATGTGGTTCAAGGTATTATCTTCCACAGGGGCCTTCTTTTGCAGTCTAACAACGAGCTGCACACAAATTTCGAGTGGCGAGGTGTTCATTTCGTGTGGTGCGTTCATCAGGGTCCGAGGGATAATGAGGTTGCCACCGGTGCCTTCATCTTGGCCTTCGAGGGTGACACCTTACCCGAAAAGAACAAGGTGATGGTCTACCGCCGTCATGTCAACCCATATATCCCTCCCCGGTTGTGGTGCTTCAGGTGCTGGAAGTTCAGCCATATGTCTTCCCACTGTACTTCCAGCATCACATGTCGGGATTGTGGACGTCTATCACATCCCAATAATCAATGTGCCCCGCCTCCCATCTGTGTCAACTGCGGAGAGCATCATTCACCTTGCTCGCCAGACTGCAGGATTTTATGGAAAGAGTGGAAAGTCATGGAATACAAGACCCTGGACCGACTGACCTACAGTGAGGCTAAGAGAAAATATGAGCACCTACATCCTGTGGCTATGACCTCCTCATACACCACCGCTACGAGAACAGTTGTGGCGCCACCAGTTTTGCGAATTGCAGTTGGCTATCACAGCCAGAAGGCTACACCTGCCCCCTTGATGGTGGGGGGTACTTGCCCCCTTGTTGCTCTCGCACCACGTACCTCGGGAGCACTCCCCTGAACCGTTGGGGACACCAGTCCCCACTTTTCAGCTACAGAAGCGCAAGTCTTCTTCAGCTCCTCTCTCTAGGAAGGGGTTCCTTGGGTCACTCCCTTCCCAGGTTTCTGCTAATGGGAAAGATGACGCCCGCCAGTGGCTGTAGTGCCCACAAGCAGCTTGTTGTAGACCTTCATGATCATCCTCAGTCCCAGAGACGAAATCAGTGAAGCCCTCCCAGCCAGAGAAACCCAAGGAGAAGCGAGAAAATCCAAATAGAAGACCCCCTAAGACCAAATAAATTGCGGTAGCACCCACACCACCGTTACTGACAAGCTCTGCATCTGAGGATGGGGTGGAGATTCTGTCGTTTGCTGAGGACCTAGATCTCACCGGAACCTCAGACACAATGGGTATAGACTGCTAAGGGAATAAGTTGGTGGCAGCAGGTGAACCTGAGGCGTAAACAGTCTCATTGAACGTTCCATGCCTTCCCAGTCTCACGATGTCTTCCTCCAGTGGAATTGCAGCGGTTTTTTCCACTGCCTGACTATCCCCCCCCCCCACCCACCCCTCCCCCTATCTGCTCCGGGGGCCCAGAGCTATCCCAGCCTTCCTTCCTTTGCTGGACTGTGTTTCATTTCCTTTCCCTTCCTTCCTGTCCTTGCTCCTTCCCCTTCGCCCTCACCACTCCACCTCTTGATGTCCATTTTTATGTTGTCCCCGCTATCCTCCTGGTTATGTTGGCTTTGCAGTTTGGTTTTGTTGCATAATTACCTCATCCTTTTGGCATTCTCTGGCCCCCGTCTGGGGTTTGACCTCCATTACTAAATTTCTCTTCCGTAGTGTGAGCCATTTGGGGAAGAGCACCTTACCTAGTGGCTCCGATGTGTGCCCTCCTAGTTCCTCTACCGTTTCCTTCATGTCATTGTCTAGCTAGGTTGCATAGCCAGCATGGTAGCCAGCCCATGTGGTGGGGTCGCTGTGTACCCTTTTGGTTGAGCCCTCTGAAAACACAGCGAGCACACTTCTGATACCTGAGCTGTGCCCTCCTCATGTAAGCCTAAGTGTGGTTGCTTGTCATTCTGCAGCATTGGAGCTCCCAGCAATGGCCGCTGTGCCAGACGGCCCTTGCTGTGACTGGGTGGTGCCCGTAGGGAGAGCCCGTGATCGGAGTTGGTGGTATCACAGTGGACACTACGCGAATGATACGCATATGGGTCCAGAACTCAGGCCGTTATTCTACGGCCTTCACTTTGCGTGGAAATGATTCTTTTAGTGCTGCTACTTCTGCCCCTCCGGCCTTCCCTTCCATGGTTACCCCCTGGGAGGAGGGTCAGGCTCACTGGCTAGGGGTGAAACCTTTGACCTGCTATATGGTTTGCACCAGGACTGATGGGGATGCTTTCACCAAAACCAAACCTTTATTTTTTGTGGAACACATTGACAAGTTTGGTGAAGTGGACCTTGAGCAAGATGCAGTTGGGTCTGTTGTTGATCAAAACTGCTTCAGCTTCCCAGTCTGCAGCCCTTCATTCCTGTAACCATCTCGACACAATTACTGTATCCATTACCCCCCACCAGTCTTTGAATATGGTTCAATGTGTAATTTTTCACAGAGACCTCACTTCAAACTGATGAACTTAGGGACAATCTTGATGGCGGGGTGTTCATTTTGTTCAGATGGGTCTGAAGGACAATTGCATTGGTACTGATGCTTTTATCCTGGCCTTTGAAGGGGATACCCTCCCTGAGAAAGTCAAGATTATGATTTATCAATGTGACATGAAGCCGTACATCCCATCACCTATGAGATGTTTAAGTGCTTGCGTTTTGGCCACATGTCTTCCCACTGTTCCCAGGCCCCTTTCTGTGGTTACTGGACGTCCACCCCATGAGGGCATTCGTGCCCCCCCCCCCCCCCCCCCCGTCTCCTTCCGTGTGTGTTAATTGTCATGGCAATCATTCTCCACGCTCACTGGATTGCCCAGTTCTTAAGAAGGTAAAGAAGATACATGAGTATAAGCCCCTACACTGAGGCTTATAACAAGAATGCAAGTCTTCATCCTGTGTCCATGACGTAAAGCTATGCTTTAGTTACATTGTAACCCCTTCCTCCCACTTCCTCCCCCGTCGGAAACCCCTCTCCTCCTCCCCTGAGACTCCCACACCCACCCCTCCAGATGCCGCTCCCCCTCCCCAGCCATAGAAGTGTCCCATTGCTTTGGCGTCTGCCGGTAAAGGACGCCCCTCCCAGGATCCCCCTTCCCAGCACCTTCCAGTCCAGAGATCTGCTGCCACATGACGACCACAAGAACCATGGTCTGTGGATCCCCAGGTCGCCCATCTCTTTCTGTTCCAGATCTTGCTGCAGCTGGCTTCTTTTTGCCACACAGCCCTCCTCGATCTCAAACAGAAAAGAAGAAGAAACATAAGTCCCAGGGCAAGGAGCCTCTGGCGTCGCCAGAGGTCCCATCCCCACCTTTGCAACCTGACTCTGACCTGCTGTTCATGGATTTCGCCCCCTCCTTGTTGGTGACAGGTGGTGACCTGGTGGCATGACTGACTCTAGCCTGTTCACCTCCCATTTGAATCATCATTCTGTGGTTATCCAGTGGAATTGTAATGGATATTACCATCACCTTCCGGAGTTGAAATCCCTTATTCCCTCTGCAACTCGTGTGGTTCTACAGAAATCTCATGTCACTGATGACCACTCACTGACCCTCCGTGGGTTCCATGCTATCTGTCGAAATCGGGTCGGCTGCCTTGGGCCTCTGGTGGTGTTTGTACGTTGGTCTGTATGGACATTGCTATAATGTGGTTTCCTCTTCAAACTACATTGGAAGTGGTTGCTGTTAGGGTCCACCTTGACTGTGAGGTCACAGTTTGCAATCTTTATCTCCCTCCTGACAGGACTCTTACACCTGCTGCCTTAACTGCTCTTCTTCAGGAACTTCCTCCTCCCTTCCTCCTCCTTGGGGATTTTAATGCTCACCAACACTCGTGTGGCAGTGCATTTCTACATAGTCAAGGTCTTCTCATTGACCACGACTTGTGCCTTCTTAATTATGGCTGCACTACTCATCACAGTGCCGGTCACGGTACCTTCTCTGCCATTGATCTTTCTCTTTCTTCTCACTCCCTCCTTTCCACTGTTCGCCACACGACGAACTTTGCGATAGTGACCACTTCCCATTCATTCTCTTGCTCCCTTATGGTTCCCCGATGGACAGGTTACCTTGTTAGTGTCTCCAATGCGCCGATTGGCCTCTATACACTGCACAGGTCGTTCTTGCTCCCTCTTTGTCTGGTTGTATTGATGACGTCCTCTGTGACGTGTCTGATGCGATTGTTCGCGCCGCTAGCCTTGCTATCCCATGCTCATCCAGACTATTTCGCCGCCAGCAAGTACTGTGGTGGAGACCGGCCATTGCAGTTGCCATCCATGATTGCTGTCGAGCTTTGCAACATCTTGAGAGGCACCCATCTGCTGTCAAGCTTATTACCTTCAAACGCCTTTGTGCCAAAGCCCATTACTTAACCAAACGGAGCTAATGGGTGTGTTGGGAATACTTTGTTTCTTCCCTCAGTTCTACTGTCCCTATGTCACGGGTATGGGCTACACTTCACTATCTCCAATGTTGCCTTCGGCAGTCTACCCTCCCAGGCCTTACCCTCCCAGATGGCCTTTGCATGGAGCCGTTGATTCTTGCGGAACATCTTGCGACCCATTTTGTAACAGTATCAGCATCAACCTCCTATCCGGCTGCTTTCTTTCACCAGAAACAGGAGTCCGAAGCTTCTGCCTTATGTTTTACCCCTTGTCAGTCAAAATCTTACAACTAACCTTTTACTGAATGTGAACTTTTTTCTGCACTTTCTTCTTCTGATGATACAGCCCCTGTCCCAGACTCCATCCATAACCAATTGCTTAAACGTCTGTACTTCACAACGACAACATCTTCTCGGTTTTTTTAACTGTATTTGTCTCCAGGGTGACTTTCCTTCTCAATGGAGGGATTGCATCGTGGTTCCTGTCCTTAAGCCTGGTAAGAACACCCTGTTTTTCGAAAGTTATGGGCCAATTAGTCTGATAAACGTTATCAAGTTACTTAAATGGATGGTAGCCCGTCGGCTCAATTGGGTCCTCGAATCTCAGGATCTGTTGTCCCATTACCTGTTTGGCTTTCGATAGGGACGGTCTCTGATCAATCATTTACTTCACTTGGAATCCACAGTTTGGCAGGCTTTTTCCCAGCGCCGCCATTTGGGTGCAGTATTTTTTGGCCTTCACAAGGCTTGGTGCCTTCGCATCTTCCTTACACTTCATGAGTGTGGCCTTCAGGGCCCACTCCCGATTTTTAACTGCCAGTTCCTGTTCCATCGGTCGTTCAGGGTTCGGGTTGATATTGTTTTTAGTTCTACACAGACTCAGGAGAATGGCGTCCCACAGGGTTCTGTATTGAGTGTACTTCTTTTCCTCATTGCTATGGATGGACTTGTAGTGTCCGCCGGTCCTTTGGTCACCCCAGCTCTGTATGTGGATGATTTCTGCATTTGGGTTAGTTCCTCTTCAATGGCCTCTGCAGAGCAGCAGCTCAAGGGAGCTATATGGCGTGCCTTCAATGACCCTCTCACATGGGTTTAAATTCTCTCCTTTAGAATCGCGGGTGGTCCACTCCTGTCGCCATACTATGATCCACCCCAATATGGAGATGTACCTCGATGCACAATGACTACCTTTTTCACACAGTTTCGTTTCCTGGGTCTTCTTTTCCACAACAAGCTCACTTGGCTGCTCATATCAGACTTCTGAAGGTAGGATGTTTCCATAAACTCAATGTCCTTCGCTTGCTTGCCCACACCTCTTGGGGTGCAGACCGCTCCACCCTTCTCCACTTTTACCAGGCTTTATTGCTGTCTCACTTGGACTATGGTTGTCAAGTTTATGGTTTGGCTGCTCCTTCCAGACTGCACCTCCTGGATCCAGTCCACCATTGTGATATATGTCTTGCCACTGGTGCCATCCCTACTAGCCCTGTTGATAGTCTCCTGGTTGAAGCTGGGATCACTCCCCTCCCCCCCCCCTTTCTGTTCAACAGCCCCAGCTTCTCGTTTCTAAAGCAGTTGCTGTCCGTTCCTCTCCCACTTACCCTTCCTATTCTCTTCTGTTCCCAGACCAAGGATGTTTACCGGTTGGGCTCCACCTTGCGTCTCTTCGACGTGATTTTCAGCTTCCTTCTTTGTCCTGACTCCCACGTTCCCTCCCCAACACCCCCATTTGCTTAGTTCCACGGCCCCGGATTTGGATGGACCTCCACCGAGGTCAGAAAGATTCCGTTCCCCCGATGGTGTTCTGTTGTTGTTTCCGCCAAATTTTATGGGAGTTTCGGGATGCTGCTGTTTTTTAACCCAATGGCTCTAGTGTGGGGATATGCCTTCACGTCCTCTGTTGGCATGGAGAATCATCTCCTGCCAACTACATGTGGGGTGTTTGCTGTGGAATTGGTGGCAATTCCCAAGCCCTTACCTTTATTACATGGTTCCAACTCAACCACATTTTGTTATATATGGACTCAATGAGTGGCCTTCAGGCTATTGGCCGGTGTTTTTCTTGCCATCCCTTGGTCTTGGCCATCCATGACCGTCTCGCTGATGTTCACCATGCTGCTTGTTCTATTGACTCCCTTTGGGTCCTTGGCCATGTGGGTATCCCAGGTAATGAGCTTGCTGATCGTTTGGCTGGGTGAGCAGTCACTTAATCCCCTTCTCTGTAACCCCTCCTGCGGCAGATTGATGGCTGGAAAATATTTTAATCGTGGTTTTAATATTTTGACTAGAGTGATGTCGCTCAAATTTACTTTTAACCATATACATTTTTAAGCAATTTAATTTGTCAAAATTTTTTGTTCTATTGCCTACCTGCTATTAATGTTCCTTCCTGTGATATTGTTAGGTAAGGTAACAGTTTCTTCTGAAGAAGGCGCCCCTAGTTGGCGTTGAAAACTAGTTCAAGAATTTTAAATTCCATTTGCAACCGGTTGCTTGGAAATTTGTGACAATGTAATTTGTAGCTCTTTGTTCAAAACTATAAGACAAGTGTGATTTTTTTGTATGGTTCAGCACTTTACAAAATATGCTCAATATCTTAATCATTGAAGCTTTGTGACAGCAGTGTTTGCAGATACCTGATACATTGTAGCTGAGTTGTAGGAACTCTTAATGACATTTTATTTAACAAATGATAGGGAAAAGGTACGAACACTGACACAGTAATACTGTTCTACAGACTGTCTGAAAATCTGGTCCGTTAGTGTTCAGAGCATAGCCGTATATTACTACATAAACAGAGTGCAACATTTAGTCATTTCCGAGAGCTCTTCATCGATTGGTAGTACTGTCTTTTTTTTTTTTTTTTTTTTAATGCACTATTTGGTTTCAAGTGAGTGTCGGAGAAGCACATGTTGTGATTAGCGCGCCCTCCCCTCTGCTGCCCCATTGCACGAAGTGTTAAAAGTTCAACAACGTCTTTGTATGTCTATCTCATCACAACTTCGACAATGAATGCATAGATTTCAATATTTATTTGAAGGTTGATTTAATCAGAATTGTCGTGACATAAATGGGTTGGAAGTTTGTTCAGCTGTTTACCTTTAAACTGCTACATAAAGAAGAGAGTTTTCCGGCAGCAACCCACTGCCTAATAAATATGTAGTACATATTTAGATATCATACTAAAATATAGATATAAAAAATTTATACAAAAAACTCTGCTAGAACAGACGTTTCATGGCTCTAAATCAATCACCAATTTTGTGTTGTCTTTCGGATTTGCTACGCCAGGTGCAATTAAAAGACAAAAAAGTGATTATATGTCAACCGTAAAAGATAAGCATATGCTGTCGTGGACTTCTGTGTAGATCTTCCTTAGAGCTGCAGCTTCCTGCTTTACAATTTGCAGTAGCTCTGACCGCCTGTGCAACGGATTTTACTGTGTGTGTTCAAAGAGTAAGGTGACTTTATATTTTTATGAAAAATAATTTATTCATTCATCAATATTCATGTTGTCCCCTTCAAAGTAATCCACCTCAGATACAGTACACTTCTGCCAACACTTCTTCTAATCCTCGAAGCAGTTCTGATAAACACTTTTCGGTAAACCCTTAAGAACAACCAGCGACGCAGCTTTTATTTCCTCGATTGTTGAAAATCTTCATCCTTTCATAGGAATCTTTAGTTTTGGGAACAGGAAAAAGTCGCAGAAGGCCATATCCGATGAATATGGTGGCTGAGGAATGATTGTCGTGATGCAAAAGCCATGAATTGTTTTCCCACAATTCCAGACGTTTTTAGGGTATTGCTTCTTGCAAACGGCGCATAACGTCAAGGTAATACTCCTTACTGACCGTATGACCTTGAGACAAATATTCATGATATACTGCGCCACATTAATTGAGAAAAAAAAAGGAACCAAACTTTGACATTTGATGCTTTGACATGGTGCATTGTCTCGAGTATCTGGGATGCTTCCATTGGGATTATTGGGCATTCATTTCGACGTCATAACCGTAAACCCACGTTTCGTCACCAGTTATGTTCCTTTTGAGCAAATCAGGATCATCATTGACGTCATTCAAAAGATCCTGAGTGATGCTAATGCGACAGTTCTTCCGATCAAAATAGAGAAGTTTTGGAACAAACTTCGCTGACACACGTCTCATGCCCATAAAATCTGAAAAAAAAGGCGTGGCACGATCTGACCGATATGCCAACATCCTCAGTAACTTCTCTTACGGTAATTGGACAATTTTCCAAAACAATTATCTTCACATCTTCGACATTATCACCTGTTGTTGATGTGCTGAGACGTCCAGAGCGAGGTTCGTCATTGGCATCTTCTCGGCCATCTTGGAAGAGCTTGTACCACTTGTAAACTTTTTTTTCCCAAGTGTTTTAGAGCAATTCATTTCATTTTTCACACAAAATTTGTTGCAAATTCTGTGCACCAATTTTTTATAACAATCGAAAATCGCCGAGCACACTGAAACAGGTCTAACCTGTCTATCTGTCAAAAACAAGAAGTATGCTGAATACATCAAACCACAGTCACCAGTTTGATCCAACGTCACAAGTATTTCTTGGTGAACGTGTTGTAACTTGCCACTGGATTTATTAGTTTTATCCCTACTTGCGCTTATTTTAGAACCATTTTTAGAAACATCTATGTCTTCTAATATTACACAAACTCTTGGAGGCAATAAAATAATTCAAATATTTCTTAAATCACGTAGGAAAGGAATGAAAAACACACACTATGGTTACGACGCATCTGAAGTTCTCCTTTCTTGCCGCTTGGAGCGCTAGTGTCGTTCCAACAGCTGTTAAACGGTAACAACTTTTGCAGCAGTGAGTGTCGCGACTGTTATGTTAGACTGTGTTTGAAACTGTGAACATATGTTCGGGACATAGCAAAAAAAAAGATCGATAATCGAATCTAACCTGCCTGCGCAATTGGAAAAGTCACCTTACTTTTTGAACAGCCCACGTAAAAGAATGCATTGCGAACAAACTTTTTGCTGCCTTGATTCACTGCTGTCGAGTGTTAGCACCTCTACCTACCCATTTAATTTTTTAAGTAGCCTATGGTCTTCCTCACGGTTTAAGCTTCCTCCACACCAAACTCGATCACATTTGATTCAGTGTGTTAGCCGTGAAACGGTAACGGTCAGAGTTCCTCTCACATTTATAAAACTGTTACCTTATGGGTTATTCACTGTGCTTTTCCAGAAGTAGTGAAATGCTATATTATGATCGAAATGTGCTGGTTCCTGGTGGGAACGCCAAACAGGAGCCTATGTACTGTTTGCCAACAAGAGGACTTTATCAAAATGCCAAGGCGCATACAACAAATGTACTGACTGTAAGAAGCCTGGCAATGAAGGAAAATGTAAACTCGTCGCTTCAAATAGTTTTTTATAGTAAATGGTAGCAGTCCTATTTCTTGTTAAGTTTGAAAAGAATCCAGCGAGATAAAATATTTGCAAAGAATATGTGAGAATGTGTGAGCCTGAACGCAGCCCTAGAAATTCCCAAATTAAAACATTTAACTTCAGTAGCACACCGAGTAAAACCCACACGATAGCTCATTTCTCTGCTACGTAATCACGAAACGATACACTGTCACGTTTTGTTGCTTTTTTACCGTAAACTCTGACAAATTAAGAAACATGAAAGGATAGATTTTGTTAATTCGATGCCTTCTGCATTTTTAATACTCACAATTACATAATTATAAGTTGTGAGGTCGTAGTGCGATCTGGTGACAGCCTGCGAGAGTGTCCCAGTCTACAGATCACGTGTTTTGGTTGCAGTGTGTGTGTTTGTTAATACAGCCTTCATTTGGAAAACGGAAAAATATAGTTACATTTTGAGCACTGGAACACAGCGCAGTAATGAAAGTTTATGCCGCCAAACTGTCAAAGATACGGGCATGATAATAAAAGTTTTTGTAAAAATGAACAGTTCTTCCAAACTTACTTCTGTTTTACAGGAGAGAACATCATTAAAGAAGCTTGTTAAGTACAGGTTTCTCTTTAACCCATCTAGGCCTTACTGAAAATTACACTTCAAGGCTTGTAATATTGAATGTCTCAAGCCTCGAAAATTATGGACATAAATGATGCCACAACGTTCTTCTCCCCACATACACTACGTGAGGCCACTGTACTCATGAATACTCCACGATTTGATCTCTACCCAAGTTTAGCTTTTATCGAGAGGGGAGGGGAATAGGAGTAGGAAGGAAACGGGTATCCAGGATTACCTGCAGCCAGTGGCAGGTAGGGATTAATCAGGAAAATAATACATGTTTGCATAAAGTTTCGTTTTTTTTTTTTTTGTTTTTTTTTTGTTTTTTTTTTTGCACTTTTCATTCCCTTCTCGGACGGAGAAGGGCGGGCTGTTATAGAGCATGCTTGTTGGGCTCTTTTCAGCCATGGGTTTTTGGTTATTCTGTTTTGACACATTTTATTATATTTGTTGCTGGGGTGCGGGGAAAGGAGTGGACATCTCCCAATTGGGAATTTATTTGCAGGAGTTTGTAGGGGACAGTTCCGGTATTTACCTTAGTGGCCAAGGAAAACCTGCAAAACCCGGCCAGAACTGCTTGTCACGGTCCTTCTCTTTATTTACCGAGACGGAGGCGCCATTGTAGTTGGCGCTGTCGTTCCCGGTGGGCAAGGGCGGCTTCGTGTTCCGCCTCTCGCTCTCTTCTCTTTCTTTCTTCTCTCACTCTGAGGTCCTCTACCTCTGGGGAGGGAGAAGTCGGAGTGAGAGGTTTGCTGCTCGTTGTTGTCTCGATTTTGTGCAGCTTCCATGGAGACCTGGTGGGCTCCGTGGCTGCCACTTCGGTTTGCGTGCCGATGGACACCGCATCCGTCGTCTCGGTTTGGGCGCCTCGTTTGGACGACGTCTGGGTGCCCTCATCGACACGCACGCTGGCTTCTGTGGGGATGGTTGAGGCGCCGTCGGTGGTCTGGCTGGCGCGGTTGATCACCATCCTCTTCTTCTTTGTGGTGGTGTCTTCAGTCTGCGTGGCCGCGGACGCGCTGGTGTGTGCCGTCGGCCCATCACATTGAAGGCGGAGAGCCAATGCTTCCCTCAGCAGGTGGCAGGCAGCCTCCATCTCCGCGTGGAGGGCCATCCGGAAGCGTGACTCCGCTTCCTCCATCAGCGCGTCGATGTTGCCCACACCGCTGCTGCTTGCTGAGTGGCGCCCCTCCTGCTCGCGCGAGTGCCCCCCCCCCCCCACCACCTCTGCCACTGGCGGGTGGGGGGGCCGGCCGCGCGTTGTGGCGAGGCGCTGCTGCTTTGTTCGACGTCTCGGGGGTTTCAGCGCTGGCGCGCTTCCGCCTCCTCCTCCTTCTCCTCTTCTTCGTTGTCGGCTTCTCGCGGCGGCCGTCTTCTGTGTGGGCAGAAAATGCCCGGCAGCCTCGCCAGCTGGCAACATGGTCGCCGCCACAGCGAACATTGGCTTGTCGTCTCGAAGCAAAGTGCACTCGCGGGTGTCGTGACCAACACCGCATTTGGCGCACTTCGCTTCGAAGCGGCAGTGCTTTGCCACGTGGCCCTCCCTCTGACACTTGAAACACTGCGGTTTCGTGTCGAGGTCAGGCGGGAGTGGCTCGATCTTCACGTCGAAACCTGCTAGGGTGGTTAACCCGCAGATTCCGACGTCTTTGCCTCCTTCCTGGCTGGAATCTTCCTGGGGCGACTCGACAGCCAGGATGAAGAGTGGCGGCCTTCTCCTGTTCGTCCTGTTGTGCAGCTTAACTATGGCATCATAGTTATGCTGCAACAGGACTTTGCGCACCGATTCCGCCGTCATGATCCACGGTAGCCCCCTCAGTAGGACCTTAAGAAGCGGTTTCCTCTTCTTTGGTCCGCTGTAGGTAGGTGGCTCCATGAGGTACGCATTCAGCCAGTCGCAGAGAATCTTTCGATCCTCCTGCGAACGTGGCTGGATGGGCAGAGTGGCCTCATTGTCCAGCATCTGCACTGTTGGGTGGTAGCGTAGTTCCATTGCCACCTCGTCGTAAGTCTCCACCCAGTCTCGACCCGTGTAGCGTATGCACACAGGGAGAACTTGGGCGGAGGGTCGACAAGGTGATGGTGCTACTACCTCTTCTTCTGCGTCTGTGGTCGGTGCGACGGAGCAGCTGCGTCGATCTGAAGAGACGCTGCGCTCACTGCCGTCCGATCGGACAAAGTCTGCGCGGGTTGGCATCTTTGCGGGAGAATTGCGCTTCCCGCGTTTCCCTTTGCCCATGGCGAGTGCGGCGTCTCTACACGACAATTTGCTTTCGGCAACACGACAATCTTGCCGAGACGCGCACACTCACCACGGAACCGCCCTCTCTAACTCTTCACGCGGCAGTTGCGAAGCGCCCTACTACATGCACCCGCACGCCACCGCTGCCCAACTCGGAATGAAAGTTTCGTTCTGTCGTCCCCTTGTATATGCCGATCTTGTTCACACAGTTCATGTGAGCGCATTCTTACCAATTGATGCATTTGTCAGACTTCAGCTTGCTATACGTTTTGCCATACGATAGACATTTTGTTTCTTTCTCTGTTCCAGCTATTACTACTTTCAGAAAGCCATCTTTTTTCTTAATCTTTCAGCTTTTGTTGCCCCCGCTCATATTCGCAACGTAATACGTGTACGCGCGCACAGATGGCTCTGCTGCTTCGCATATCTACAGTGGCGTATCTCGCTCTGAGCATTTGGCGTTACTAGTCATCGCACAACAGGCCTCGAGGTGCGTTAACACAGGCCATATTTTACGGCAATGTGTAGCCGCAACAGTGCTGCCATCAATGTTGCTACAATAAACGCCATTATTGCGTGATGAGTGGGCAATATTGCAGATTGAACGGGTTGTTTCAGGTAGTTGCCGATGTATTGTTGAGTTGTTGCTGGTTTTGTCCACCAAAGGTGGAGACTGTTTAACATGTTTGGGCCATATCTTCTTCAGTCCTTATCTCTAAATGGTTCGCAGTACTGAGTACTGCGCAATAATACAGACCATTGACAGTTAGTTCGCAATATATTGAAGGAGACAGCAGAGCTTACAAAATAATGACGCTAGCTCAGCACATCGTACCGCGCACGGGTAATATTTGCGCAATAAAAGGCAGTTTCTGCGAGACCGAGTATAGTTCATTCGCTCCGAACGACTTTCCACAAAGAACTGAAAATAATAAACTCACGAGAGAAAAAAAAAACTGCTGGAGGACGTGTATTAAAGCAAAAAGCTGTACTTTAAAAAATCAAATTCCTGACTGTTTATGAAAACGTAATCCCCGCAAATATATTTGTCCCAATAATGAATTAGTTGTTTTTTTTTCTCTTAAAAGAAGTATCTGATGCTAGGCCCCTCCTCGAGGGGACCAAATAAATGAAAAATCCGAGGATGCCAAATCTGGATTGTAGGGGATGACATAGTGTAGGGTGACCAGACGCCCCATATTTTAATGGATCGTCCTGTATATTTATAGTGCGTCACTTTTTGTCCCGCCAAAATATATGTGACATGTCCCGTCTTTCAATAACCACCGTTTATATTGAACTGGTGTGTTTCTAAGTAATGTGTAACATAAGCAAATGTAGAAGAAATATGGTCATACCCAAAGAATGAAGAAAATACGCTCTTTGATTAACTAAATTGGTTGAAGTACGATTTTGTAAGTTCTTCGCCGATTAGTACATCTTTATTCATTCAGCGATCTTAAGAATTTGTTACAGTGATGTCTTGTCCCACTAATGCGCCGAAATATTGTGGCAGCACGTTACTGATATGCAGCAGTTATCCTGTATATTTATGGAACAAGCAGTACAGTTATCCTGTATATTTATGGAACAAGCAGTACGCCAGGAAAAGCTTTAAACATCAGAGCATCCATATCATGAAATAAGACCACTCCATGGCCCTTGTAGTTACTCTGCTTTAGTTATTTATAGTGGGGGGTGGGATAGGGAAGGAGAAGGAGAAAGGGTTATATAGGATTACCCACAATTACTTGCAGGCAGGGTGGAGGGAAATCACGTACATTTTGAAAACAAAGTAAGCTGTTCTTGTCTCATTTATCTAACAAGGTTTTCCATACAAAATGTGAGCACAGTCTTACTATCTAGAACCTTGATCAGACTCTAGCTCGCTACACTTGATGCCATACGACAGACAGGTTTGTCTCTTTTTCCATTCCAACTACTAGTACTTTCACAAAGGCAGTTATTTTTCTTATCTAAAAGCTTTTCTCAGGTCTCTGAGTGACATTCGAGCAATCCACGCCCATAGTCGCAATGTAATACGTCTTGGCACGCACAGATGGCTCTGCTACTTTCGCATGTCTGCAGTGGCGTAGCTCGCTCTGTGCTTTCTGCGTTGCTAGCCAACGCCCACCCCGGGCGAATTTTTACAGCAACGTATGGCCGCAATGATGTTTCATAAGTGTTGCTGCAATAAACGGCAATATTTCGGGATGACTGACAATATCGCTAACTGAACAAGTTGTTGCAAGTAGTCCGACGTATGTTATCATGATTATCCCCTTAACAGTATATTTTGACAGTTTGCTTTACTTTTTTAACTCACTGTCATTAGCAGTAACAATTTCCATTTGCCTTTCCTTTAAAAGCAAATCAGTAATGGTAACCAGGCAGTTTTTATTCCAAACACTCACCGTTGTACCGAAGTGGTCTGAATATCAATAATCCGGAATTCCTGCAACACAGTGATTCTTATAGGCATTTCCGTCATGCGAAACATCTTTAAGAAAACTTTCTACGTCACTACTAGTGAGACTGTGGATTGTATAAACACTTCGTCTAATTTTCGAAACATACCAAACACGTCAAAAAATACGTGGTATTCTGTAGATCTTGCTCTAATAATAGACTTATTAAACGAAGTAGCTTATGTCGTAATACTGTCAGCTGTTTCTGATTATCCATTCCATTCCAGTCCAGAACGTCAGTAAATATCCCCCTCCTCACGAAATGTGAAATATGATTACAACAGTCTTTGTACTATTGGTAAATTCGGTCTGCTAAAAAGAATGGATATAAAATTATATAGCTGTTTGTAAACTGCTGCAGTTGGATATGAACTTCTCGAGAGAAGTATATAAAGCTGCGCTACTTAAAGATAAAATTCAGCTCCATGTTAATGAAGGAAAACCAGCGTCCTTGATGGTGTGAACATCGGTGATAAACACGAGATTTACACCAATTTATCTGCACAGCATATCTACATCCAGAAGCTAATAGAATTAGTCAGTGAATGTAATACGAACTAGAACATTCTCGTCATAAAAAATTACTTGTAATTCGGGAAGAAAATAAACTTAACTACGTTTACAGTTGTTGTTGTTATGGTCTTCAGTCCAGAGACTGGTTTGATGCAGCTCTCCATGCTACTCTATCCTGTGCAAGCTTCTTCATCTCCCAGTACCTACTGCAACCTACATCCTTCTGAATCTGCTTAGTGTATTCATCTCTTGGTCTCCCCCTACGATTTTTACCCTCCACGCTGCCCTCCAATACTAAATTGGTGATCCCTTGATGCCTCAGAACATGTCCTACCAACCGATCCCTTCTTCTGGTCAAGTTGTGCCACAAACTTCTCTTCTCCCCAATCCTACTCAATACTTCCTCATTAGTTATGTGATCTACCCTCTAATCTTCAGCATTCTTCTGTAGCACCACATTTCGAAAGCTTCTATTCTCTTCTTGTCCAAACTATTTACCGTCCATGTTTCACTTCCATACATGGCTACACTCCATACAAATACTTTCAGAAATGACTTCCTGACACTTAAATCTATACTCGACGTTAACAAATTTCTCTTCTTCAGAAACGCATTCCTTGCCATTGCCAGTCTACATTTTATATCCTCTCTACTTCGACCATCATCAGTTATTTTGCTCCCCAAATAGCAAAACTCCTTTACTACTTTAAGTGTCTCATTTCCTAATCTAATACCCTCAACATCACCCGACTTAATTCGACTACATTCCATTATCCTCGTTTTGTTTTTGTTGATGTTCATCTTATATCCTCTCTTCAAGACACCATCCATTCCATTCAACTGCTCTTCCAAGTCCTTTGCTGTCTCTGACAGAATTACAATGTCATCGGCGAACCTCAACGTTTTTATTTCTTCTCCATGGATTTTAATACCTACTCCGAATTTTTCTTTTGTTTCCTTTACTGCTTGCTCAATATACAGATTGAATAACATCGGGGAGAGGCTACAACCCTGTCTTACTCCCTTCTTAACCACTGCTTCCCTTTCATGTCCCTCGACTCTTATAACTGCCATCTGGTTTATGTACAAATTGTAAATAGCCTTTCGCTCCATGTATTTTACCCCTGCCACCTTTAGAATATGAAAGAGAGTATTCCAGTCAACATTGTCAAAAGCTTTCTCTAAGTCTACAAATGCTAGAAAAGTAGGTTTGCCTTTCCTTAATCTTAATCGTAAGGTCAGTATTGCCTCACGTGTTCCAACATTTCTACGGAATCCAAACTGATCTTCCCCGGTGTCGGCTTCTACCAGTTTTTCCATTCGTCTGTAAAGAATTCGTGTTAGTATTTTGCAGCTGTGGCTTATTAAACTGATTGTTCGGTAATTTTCACATCTGTCAACACCTGATTTCTTTGGGATTGGAATTATTATATTCTTCTTGAAGTCTGAGGGTATTTCGCCTGTTTCATACATCATGCTCACCAGATGGTAGAGTTTTGTCAGGACTGGCTCTCCCAAGGCTGTCAGTAGTTCTGATGGAATGTTGTCTACTCCGGGGGCCTTGTTTCGACTCAGGTCTTTCAGTGCTCTGTCAAACTCTTCACGCAGTATCGTATCTCCCATTTCGTCTTCATCTACATCCTCTTCCATTTCCATAATATTGTCCTCAAGTTCATCGCCCTTGTATAAACCCTCTATATACTCCTTCCACCTTTCTGCTTTCCCTTCTTTGCTTGGAACTGGGTTTCCATCTGAGCTCTTGATGTTCATACAAGTGGTTCTCTTATCTCCAAAGGTCTCTTTAATTTTCCTGTAGGCAGTATCTATCTTACCCCTAGTGAGATAAGCCTCTACATCCTTACATTTGTCCTCTAGCCATCCCTGTTTAGCCATTTTGCACTTCCTGTCGATCTCATTTTTGAGACGTTTGTATTCCTTTTTGCCTGCTTCACTTACTGCATTTTTATATTTTCTCCTTTCATCAATTAAATTCAATATTTCTTCTGTTACCCAAGGATTTCTACTAGCCCTCGTCTTTTTACCTACTTGATCCTCTGCTGCCTTCACTACTTCATCCCTCAAAGCTACCCATTCTTCTTCTACTGTATTTCTTTCCCCCATTCCTGCCAATTGCTCCCTTATGCTCTCCCTGAAACTCTGTACAACCTCTGGTTCTTTCAGTTTATCCAGGTCCCATCTCCTTAAATTCCCACCTTTTTGCAGTTTCTTCAGTTTTAATCTACAGGTCATAACCAATAGATTGTGGTCAGAGTCCACATCTGCCCTTGGAAATGTCTTACAATTTAAAACCTGGTTCCTAAATCTCTGTCTTACCATTTTATAATCTATCTGATACCTTTTAGTATCTCCAGGGTTCTTCCATGTATACAACCTTCTATCATGATTCTTAAACCAAGTGTTGGCTATGATTAAGTTGTGCTCTGTGCAAAATTCTACCAGGCGGCTTCCTCTTTCATTTCTTAGCCCCAATCCATATTCACCTACTACGTTTCCTTCTCTCCCTTTTCCTACACTCGAATTCCAGTCACCCATGACTATTAAATTTTCGTCTCCCTTCACTATCTGAATAATTTCTTTTATTTCATCATACATTTCTTCAATTTCTTCATCATCTGCAGAGCTAGTTGGCATATAAACTTGTACTACTGTAGTAGGTGTGGGCTTCGTATCTATCTTGGCCACAATAATGCGTTCACTATGCTGTTTGTAGTAGCTTACCCGCACTCCTATTTTCCTATTCATTATTAAACCTACTCCTGCATTACCCCTATTTGACTTTGTGTTTATAACCCTGCAGTCACCTGACCAGAAGTCTTGTTCCTCCTGCCACCGAACTTCACTAATTCCCACTATATCTAACTTTAACCTATCCATTTCCCTTTTTAAATTTTCTAACCTACCTGCCCGATTAAGGGATCTGACATTCCACGCTCCGATCCATAGAACGCCAGTTTTCTTTCTCCTGATAACGACATCCTCTTGAGTAGTCCCCGCCCGGAGATCCGAATGGGGGACTATTTTACCTCCGGAATATTTTACCCAAGAGGACGCCATCATCATTTAATCATACAGTAAAGCTGCATGCCCTCGGGAAAAATTACGGCCGTAGTTTCCCCTTGCTTTCAGCCGTTCGCAGTACCAGCACAGCAAGGCCGTTTCGGTTATTGTTACAAGGCCAGATCAGTCAATCATCCAGACTGTTGCCCTTGCAACTACTGAAAAGGCTGCTGCCCCTCTTCAGGAACCACACGTTTGTCTGGCCTCTCAACAGATACCCCTCCGTTGTGGTTGTACCTATGGTACGGCTATCTGTATTATCGCTGAGGCACGCAAGCCTCCCCACCAACAGCAAGGTCCATGGTTCATGGGGGGGGGGGGCGTTTACAGTTATAGGGTATATTTTCGAGGACTTTATTGTAAAGTGAACTGTAGGTCCAAAAAACTGCATAAGCAGCTTCGGTACTTGAGCCCATTCTGAAGATTGTGTTTACTTACACAAGATTAAAAAGTTATTTAAAATTTTCAATTACACGTGGAATTAATTAAACAGTTTTTTGCCCTACAAGACGAATGTAAGCTTTCGCTGTATGCCTCCAGGAAGCACTATATCGGCACCAAGATACGCTGCCCACATACACAACTTACAATGTGCCAAGAGAGCATAATTTCGGTCACTAAATGTTGACCTGGTCAGCTTTAGGACTGCTAGAGAGTAGTGATGGGGAGCTCGTGAATGAGTCGTTCAAATGAACGCTTCACTCCAGTGAAGTGTGAACTAATCACTCAATTTCAATGAACTGGTACTTCAAACTCTTCACAGATAACACACTCCACACTTTTTTCTAGTTCACTCACTCTCTTCCACTCTCCCTCATCCCATTACATCGGCGCTACGTCACTCATTCACTTCAGTCCCCCCTCTACTGCCTGTCGACGAATCGCACGGCGTTTGTGGGAAACGATAGGTTTGTGATGGTGAGGGGCGAGGGGAAGGCAGCGTTAGCTGCTTCCTGCAGTGCTGACATCATTACCCGTAACTATTTGTGCAGTTCACTTATACTTTGCGTCTACCGGTAGCCCATCGTTGGCAGCGCTTGCGGCCAAATGA
Organism: Schistocerca cancellata; assembly: GCF_023864275.1. Lineage (NCBI taxonomy): Eukaryota > Metazoa > Arthropoda > Insecta > Orthoptera > Acrididae > Schistocerca > Schistocerca cancellata. The sequence goes on along the minus strand of NC_064637.1, from coordinate 29,209,922 downwards.
ATATTATAGATACAGGGCTATTACAAATGATTGGAGCGATTTCATAAATTCACTGTAGCTCCATTCATTGACATATGGTCACGACACACTACAGATACGTAGAAAAACTCATAAAGTTTTGTTCGGCTGAAGCCGCACTTCAGGTTTCTGCCGCCAGAGCGCTCGAGAGCGCAGTGAGACAAAATGGCGACAGGAGCCGAGAAAGCGTATGTCGTGCTTGAAATGCACTCACATCAGTCAGTCATAACAGTGCAACGACACTTCAGGACAAAGTTCAACAAAGATCCACCAACTGCTAACTCCATTCGGCGATGGTATGCGCAATTTAAAGCTTCTGGATGCCTCTGTAAGGGGAAATCAACGGGTCGGCCTGCAGTGACCGAAGAAATGGTTGAACGCGTGCGGGCAAGTTTCACGCATAGTGATGTGAAAGATTCAGTGTTTAAACCTCCTCTACCAAGAAACGTGCCAGAACTGCGAGCTCGCATCAACAATGCTTTCGAACTCATTGATGGGGACATGCTGCACCGAGTGTGGGAGGAACTTGATTATCGGCTTGATGTCTGCCGAATCACTAAAGGGGCACATATCGAACATTTATGAATGCCTAAAAAAACTTTTTGAGTTTTTGTATGTGTGTGCAAGGCATTGTGAAAATATCTCAAATAATAAAGTTATTGTAGAGCTGTGAAATCGCTTCAATCATTTGTAATAACCCTGTACAAATGAAGAGGCTGGCTGTGTGAGCACGCACAGCCAACATGAAAATAGAAGGTTTGTTAATAACACTGAAAGAGGGATTTTACCTGAAATCGTACCAATCTCTACAGGTGACAGTTTACATTTTGAATCTGGAGGGTTATTATTCTCAGAAAAAAAAAAATGAAATCTACAGGAAAACTTCTGAATAATTACTTAACGTATAAAAGACTTTGTGACAGTGGTAAACACACTCATTCTATTTTGGATTAAATTTCAAAAAGAACATAAAATTGGACTGCATTTCTTTGGTATCCCTAATTTTCAGTCCATGAATACAACAAATAATGTTTCACTTGGCAGATAAAGATTTTTTTGGGCGCTTCATGAGAAAATGTCGAGCAAGATTAAATGTAATACATTCTTTATGTGTGACAGGCTTCTCTGTTTATCTTTCCTGTGACCCCTTCGACCATGCTCTATTTAAGTTAGCTCAGACGCTAAAACGTTGCGTGCACGTTACTGTATAGTTCGGCCATCTGTTGGTAAAATTATGAAGTATTACGAAGCTTTATTGTACGAGCGAGCGTAGCCGCGGCTGAGCGGCGAACTGAGCAACTTCGCCAGGCTTCCGTACTTCATGAATGAACTACTTCGTTTGTATGCTTCACGGCAAAGCGTGAAATGAATGTAGTTCACGGGAATGAACGAGTTCGACCCATCTCTACTCGAGAGTCATGCCAGGCAACAGTCATTGCAACATACAGCATCCCCACAATGGTCCGAACACATCGTAATTTCATTCACGAAATTGCGCTTTGATCAGTGTAATAACTCCTAGTGCAGAGGCTACTTTCTTCGCAATATCTCAATACACTGACCGAGTTGACGCAATTTCTATTCTTTGAAATTATTTAGAGAGTGGGAAGAGGAGCGTGAAGGAACAGAGGTATTCAGGAATCCCTGTTAAGTCGTAAGCAGGAATAATACAGGAAAAATTTACATGTTTGCATCAACATACATTAAGCAACCTTGTTCACACAGTACGTGTGAACGCACTATTGCTAACTATCTTTTTTCAGAATTTAACTCGCTACACGCTCTGCCATACAATAGACATTTTGTTTATGTCTCTGTTCCAGCTACTGCTGCTTCCTACTTTCAGAAACGCATATATTTTTTTAAATATATAATCTTTTGTTTATATGACACCCTGCAAAATCTCGGGATTTTTTTCATTCGGCAGAAAACCGGGAAAACAATGGAATTTTTATAACTTTGACTGGTAACAACTGTTACTCTTTAAAAGAATATTATTGTTTTCAGCTACTGGAAAACAATACTGCAGCAATGAAACAGAAACAAGAGGAAAAACGTAAATAAATAAAACTTATGTTGCAAAGGAAGTGCGTCATTTACAACAACAAAATATACTGCACATACAAGCGCCAGCCAATAGCAAAATGGGTCAAAGGCTTTATGACGAAGACCACGTAATACGTCATAACAACAAACTACATTCGACGTGCGTGAAATTACAACTGTATTGTAAACAAGTCCATTAAAAGTTCTAACATCTTCAAATGATTTAGGAGCACAAAAGTGAACAATTTCAGTATAACTGAGAAATCTACGTCCTTTGGATACATAACATACATGCATGTAATCATTTTATCACCACTGCATACCCTCCACTTACATGTTTTCTTCAGCATTTACCCAAACATAGTGCAAAGACATGTCAGTATATTGTTAAACATGTGACAAAAAATCAGTTTAATTTAATGCAAATATGCAGATACTTAAAAAAAACTGTTGCTTACATTGATCCAACTCAATGGCCTTTCTCAAATTTGGGTACTTAATTAATCTGAACTTCTTTATTACCACGTGTTCTTTCATCCCCTACTTCTATAGCTGCACTACCATATCCTATGTATTCATAAATGTATTTAACACTTTAAACTGTCGTGCAAACTTCAGCATTCAAATGCCAATCAAATTTAGGAAGTATGGATTGTACAGTACAAAATAACGACTGTCAAGTGATCGTCCTCAAACATTAATGCTAATACCACTAAGACACAGATGAATAGCGCGACTGCAGGGACTTAGCTTTGCATGCTCCCCGTGAGACTCACATTCCCAACTGTCCACAATTCTACATATGTAATGCACCTTATAGACATTTGCCCATTCACTCATTACTCGTGCACGCTTTGGCGATTCCCGTAAGAGTTTGGGCAACCTGTGCGCAATCGCACAGACGAAGGTCAATGGCTGGGTAGCCTTTATATATATATATATATATATATATATATATATATATATATATATATATATATGAAGACAGTAACTGATCTCGAAAGAACAGAATACTGTTGATGACCGTGCAGCTTTTCCCTGGAATAAATGACGACTAACTGAAACCCTCAGCTACCGACAGGTGTTGTTGATATACCTCGATGTGGACAGCTGCAGTCGCGCTATTCAATCTGTGTCCTCGGTGGCTCAGATGGATAGAGCGTCTGCCATGTAAGCAGGAGATCCCGGGTTCGGGTCCCGGTCGGGACACACATTTTCAGCTGTCCACATCGAGGTATATCAACACCTGTGGGCCGCTGAGGGTTTCAGTTAGTCATCATTTATTCCAGGAAAAATCTGCACGGTCATCAACAGCATTCTGTTTTTTCGAGAACAGTTACTGTCTTCATATATACACACATAGTTTACAATGTGTTTGAATGTCAGGAATTTCTGCACATAGGACTTCATCAATATCACAAATGTTTACTATTTTATAGATTTCACTTAAAATAATAAAAATATGGGCAAGGAGCAACCCTCTCTCTTTTAAGTTAAGTAGTGTAAATGATTGCCTATGCTTTATCAAAAATGTGTTTTGTCAGTGTCTCAATGAATTTCTTTATTTTAGCCTTGAATACTTACACAATAATTTGTGAATGGAAATTAGCATGTTTATGCTGATCAATTTCCAGTCAACTAGGATTGTAAGTCATTGTAAAAAATAATGAAGTTTTCCCAAAATGTTGAACAATGGACACTACATTCAAGTAGTTCTGATACGGAGTTCTTGGAGAACCATTAAATGAAGAAGGCAAAATACCTCTCCTTGCAATATTTGCAATATGATTCAGGTTTAGTGGTAAACAATAATGTAAGTAGATATAAATTTCTGACCTTAGGACACACTGATTTTTCTTACAAAATTGCCTCCTACCTTAAATATGTACATACATTTCAACATTTCACAATTTTTGTGAATGATGTAAAAGGCTGAAATCATCTCTGATTGAAAGGCAATAGCATGTATATTGCAACACAGTCATTTTATTTCTAGGTAGCAGATGTACTTGATGTGTTATAGTTCCAGAAGTCACATCTGTTTGAATTGTTTCGTTGTAAAGCTAGATGTCTAATTTTCTAGTAACTATAGTAAATATTCAAATTTCTGTATTTTCATTCTCCACTCTTCCACAAAAATCTTTTGTCCCAGTGAAACAATGCACATAAGGATTGGTTTGTTATAATTCAACAGGAATTTTAGTATTACATTATCAGTATAGCTTGACTGAAGATTCTTCATTCAGTCTATAGCAAAGAGCAGCATTGATGTCATAAAAATATAATTGTGTATAAGATGGTGAATGATCATACATAGAAGTCATTGGAACTGACCTATGATAAAAAATATCATGAATATTAAAGTGATATAATCCCTATAAATCTCTGTGTGAAGTTTTAGCTTCACAAACGACCATTGCAAATGCTGCATTATGCTGCAAATGCTGAATTATGGAAATAATTCTTTGATATCTCTTGAATTCTTGGATCATTAGACATGCATCCTTGATAAAGTGCATAGAAAAACGACTTCTAGGCATAGCCCAAAACAAATATAGTTTCTGTATAGCAGTGAAGTCAGAAGTAATAGTTATTTAAAGTTAAATAATTAAAAATTGCAAACTTCATTCAGACTATCTGGTAGCAGCAGCAAATGACCACAAAATTACTCGTAGAGAAAAGTAAGTGAAATGAAATGATGATGCCAATATACAATGTTATTTAGTCTTTATTACTGGGATATTTTGATTTCCACTAACCTAGCAGTGATAGCATTGTAGCTACCTGGTATGCCTGTGTTTACTATAAATGAACCACATGAACATGAAGGTCCTTAGAATGCAATTTCACAAGACGTTGTTACTTTTGTGTGTCATTTTTACTATAGAACCTGATTCGTACACAGGGGGCAGCACTTCAACAATTGCTGTTCACATATTGGAGATTTTATTGTGTGATAGAGAGATAGTCATCAGAGTTATGAATATGAAACCATCTATTTCCCAAAGGCTGCTTCACATATGGTTTTTTTTGTGCACATTGATGGAAAAGTACCTTTAGAGTTATTTAGGATTCATTGACCACCTTGTATAATTAATATTAAAAACTGATACTTCAGTTCCTGTGTGCACATATTAACATTATGATACTGTGATACAAACTCGCTCATGAGAACTTACAGGGTACTTTCCCTTGATGTAGAACCAATAAATTCGGCAAGAAGAAAGGTTTCACAATACAAGTAAAGGAAAGAAATTAGAAAATTGTTAATTTGTAATTATATCATACGAAAAAAAATTCTTTTGCTATTGCTTGTTTGATTTCAAACTCGAAATTAAAACATTCATGAAAGTCTTGGAATCCATGGAAGCAATATGTTGCCAGTATCAATGTTGAAAACGCAAAAATCGTTGAGATCCTCTATTCCGAGAATGAGTTGACTGTCTGTATACATATTTAAGTCTGTACGGAACCCTCAGTGTGTAGGTCCTAAGCGCACAATTTATTATTCCATAAGCAGACATGTCATCTACCACGATCAGACATAGGAAGATAAGTGAGAGCATAAATGACAAGTGGAGCTAAAACATAATCTTGACAAACAAAATAATTTAGTGAATCACTATTTCTGACACATTCGGTTATGATTAAAAAATAATGGTACAATGTGTTGTGATGCCTGTTGGTTGAAGCAAGAGCAGGTAAGAGATCATGGCTTGAAGCGAAGGCCTCACCTGAAGTCGTTTCTGCAGCTGCACTCTCTCAGAACAGAACTTTAGCTGAACTATTAAAAGGAAAACTTGAGAGATAGTGTTTGGGAAAAACCTAATGTTAAAATTGCAGGCTGTATGGAAGAAGAGTTTTGTTTCTTTTCATCTACCAGAACAGTTGAAAAATTCATAGTGGGATCATTAACTAGTGTTGGGAATTTTAATAGGCTACACCGAAGTTTGTCACTGAGAATTGATTAACTGTAAACTTATTGTTGCCTGACACATTGATATTGTGGGAGAAGTGGTCAGGCGTATTGATTCTAGAGGACTGTTATACAGGAGGTGAACATTTTAGTGATTCTGAGTGAAAATGCATAGAGAATGAGCAAAAATGAGCAAATGATCCTTACCAGATAAGACAGATGGAGGACATGAGAAAAGTTCAGTGAAGGAGAGCTGGTTTTGTGTTGTCATAATATGGAGGACAGCATGTCATGGGTATGCTATGTGTTTGTAGATGGCAATAATTAAAACAAAGGCATTCTTTATTGCAGTGTGGTGATATCTTATCATGAAATTTAAATCTCCAACTTTCTAACCTGAATGCAAAAGTATTTTGTTGGGACCCACCACATGGATAGCTTGTATGGAAAGGTTTGTGTGTGCATTTTTTGCATGGTGTTCGAAATCGGAATGGTACAGAAACACTATGAAAGTGATCTGATGAAACCTTTGCTGGACATTTAATTGTGATGTTAGGAAGAACTCCGCTAATAGTTGTTCAAATGGTTGTTTACTAAAACACAACCGGTTTTGCAGCGTAAAGGCACATTAATAGCTGCTACCTACATGATAAGGAGCAAAGTACAGTGTCACCGCATTTTATGGATGTTAAAATTAATACAGGAATGTTTAAAATATACATACAGTGTTGAAAGATCAAAGGCATACTGTAATATAACGTGGTGTGAAATGTTTATGTTGAAGTCTGGGGTGAGTATCATAGTTTACCAAAAGGGGAAAAAAGTTCAGTCTATCTAAATATTTCATACCTTGTTCAACAACACATTACCAGCATCTAACTAATCTTGCACCAATTTTGTATGTAACTTGTGTAAACCGGGGTGCTGCTTCTTGATACTGCCGTAGGTTTATTTTGATGTTACTGCATCATCACATGGATATCATGTAATGGTCAAAATAAGTTTTAGCAGGTCTTGTTTACAAAGGCTTTTTTATTTTGCAAGCAAGATATTTGGCAGCGAATGTTCATCATAGAACTTACACCTTCCAGTTATTAATAAAAACAGTCAGACTACATGCTGTTGATGAAAAAGTCGGCCTAAAACTAGAGTATGGCCGTGTATAAATTGCCTCTCTTTATATAGTTTTAAACAATTACTGTCATTGTTACTTATTGAATTTTGCATAGAAACAATGAAAGTTTTTACCTATATCTTCCCAAATTACGTAGAAATTTACATAAATGAAAGTTATTAATTCCATACAAAGACAGGAAAGAATCTGTTTCTCTTAAGAATATAAATTACATTTTAACACTGCAGCAATATATTTCATTTATTTGCTTATAGTAATTAATTGACTGAAATAAATAATCATGCTAGCATTTTCAGGTGTACAGAGTGATTAGTTTAATCGAATGAAAGGCCTAGATGCAAGTAATTATTTTTGTATGAGTAACATTTATATTTATATATGGTTATAATTACCAGTTCCAATTGTAGTTTTTTGACTCATTGTATCATATTTTTACGGATTCAAACAATTGCTGGCTTCAAAACATAAAAATAGCTCTCTCTCTATGACTTGGGATTATCAGAACTTTAAACATCAATCACTCGATAGTTACAATAGCTAAATCATTCCTACCATGTGCCTTTAGATTGTATTGTGTGTAAATTATGATGTTTCATAAGTTTTTGTTCAAACATGTTTCCTTCATTTCATTTACTGGTGAGACCCAATGTAAATATTATCAAAACAACAGTTTAAAGTAGTGCAACATACTAATATTATATAAATGCCCTCTTCAGGAGAGCAGAGATGAAATTGGAATAGGATATATGGTCCCAAAGGGTTGTGGTATTACAATACCCTTTGTTCATAGTCAAAAATTGGTATTCAGTGAATATAGTCAGTACTATGGCAAGCAAGTGTAATGAAGATGTGCTCCATTCTTTAAAATATGCCTGCATCTAAAAAGAAAAATAGAAAAATATTTTAACTGAGCGAACACTAAAAGTTTTTAAAAAGGGGCCAGATTGGGGATAAAAAATTGTCACTGCTATTGCGAATAGTCACAGCCCTCAGGGAAGAATCAGGCGATAGTGTCTTACTGGTGTGACCACAGCACTGCTCGGTGCAGGCCAAAGTGAAAGTGGCCTGTATGAACGACGAAGAGAGACTAGCTGGCTGGTGCAATGGCAGCTATCCATGTGGACACTATGATATCATATACTCGTAACTAGGAGTGCGGGGTCGCTGCTACCTTTACAAGTGAGAATAATTGAGAATTTTATTACTAGGAGCGAAGGGTATTTGTATGGTCTTTTAATGTTGAATACATTTTAGACATTGCTTTATTAATTCTAATATACCCAAAATGTGGTGACCCTACTTTGCTTTGTACCATGTAGGTTTCACCTGATGATCTGGCTTTAGTCCACGAAACTGATTATGGTTTAATAAACAACAATTTTACCAGCTGTTAGCAGAGTTCTTTCTAGCATCATGCCATTCAACAGCGTTGATTGCCTGGAATATAAAATAGTTTGTGACTTATGTGTGAATAACAGAGTAGTCATGGAGATGTAATAGAAGACAAGGGTATCAAAGGAGGTTCAAGCAGTCATAAACAAGAACAAAAATGCGAATTCACAAGGTCAGCTAGAGAACCTACAGTGCCTGATAGATTTCGTAATTACGTCACCAAGGAAAAATCCTTGACAGTACCAGGAATCAAACCTGTATCCCCGCTCCCCCCACGGCAGTCTTCCACAAGAACCACTCAGCTACAGAGGCCAACAAAACCCTATAAACAGAAATTAAATATAAGTGTTATTGTAATTAAAGATTGGCTTTAAGTGACCAAGGTGCCATTATCAGCAATCATTTAGTTTGAACAAGGTCATCTAATAGGACTACAAGAAACTGGATGATCCTTATGCAATACTGCACAAAGACTTAAGGCAGGAATGTAGCCACTGTACATGATTGCTGGCACCGGTAGTCATGAGAATGTGTGGTTGCAACAAGATGGAGCTCCTGATGCCCACATGGCACTATGAGAGGGAAGACAGACATGTTCAGCATGTGACTCTGGCGCATTGTACTGCAGCTGCAGCAGCAATTTGGCAGATTATTTCAAGGACAGCTCACTGCCGGAAGCTGTGTAGTGTGTGTTCCACTAACCCCAAACCATCGCCATTTGTGACTTCAATGGTGTCAAGGGAGAGCCTCGCTGGAGGGCAGAGTGGAGGTCTGTTGTGTTTCCTGATGACAACTGTTTCTGCCTCAGTGCCAGTGATGGTCATGTGTTAGTTAGGATGCGGCCAGCTGAAGGTCTGCAAACGACCTGTCTGCGTGCTACACTCACTGGATGTACAGACCGAGTTATGGTCTGGAGTGCAATTTCAGACGACAGCAGGACCACTACTGTGGCTCTGCCACACACTGTGACTGCAAATTCCTATGTCAATCTGGTGATTTGGCACATTGCGCTGCCATTCATGAACAGTATATCAGGGGATGTTTCCCAACAGTATAACGCCCACTCACATACTGCGTTTGTAACCCAACATTCTCTATGGAGTGTGGACATGTTGCCAGGGCCTCCTCAATCATTAAATGTGTCTTCAATGGAGCATATATGGGCCTATGGGACATCAACAGATGACAACACCATTGTCATCCACAAACAGCATTAACCATATCTATATTGACATACCAAGTCCAACAAGCATGGAAGTCTATCTCACCTGGCACCTATACGACATCCACACCTAGTACATCATCTGCAGATTCGATCTCCCCCACCCCTTGGTGTTCAAATGGTTCAAATGGCTCTGAGCACTATGGGACTCAACATCTTAGGTCATAAGTCCCCTAGAACTTAGAACTACTTAAACCTAACTAACCTAAGGACATCACACACACCCATGCCTGAGGCAGGATTCGAACCTGCGACCGTAGCAGTCCCGCAGTTCCGGACTGCAGCGCCAGAACCGCTAGACCACCACGGCCGGCACCCCTTGGTGTCTTCTATCCTCTCCACCACCAGTGTGTAACCACAACTTCATCATCACACCTTCATCTCGCCATCTCCACGCCATCTGCCTCCTGGATGATGAGCTTCGCCCTGATACCTACTACTCCTACCAACTCTAACCCCACCTCCCCCATACCCTCTCTCAGGGCTCCCTTCCCCCCTCCTCTTCCCTTTCCCTGACCGGTTATTTCATCCCTCACCACCCCCTCCCTTTCCAGTGCACCCCTTCTGCGTCTCTGCGCTCCCTTCTGACTTGCCTTCCCTCTCCATATGCCGTCACTTGCCCCTTGGTGCGCCCCCTTGCTTTTCCTACCACCCTCTCCAGTACGTTTACGCCTCCTGTCCCTTCTTTTCCCTACTCTCAGGCCTCCCCCGCCTCCCCCCTTCCTCCTTGACAGGTCCCTCCTGGCAGATTTTGCCCTTCGTCATGTGTACTCTGTCACGTACAGTGGTTTTAAAGTGTCATTGTTCTGGTGTGTTTCAATTCTGTGGCCAACTTTTAACTCATGCGTGTGACTTCAGTGTTTTTTACATGCTACAAATCGCCAACTGTGTTTTTTAACTTTATGTGGACCTTTTTAAGTGTTCCACAATGAACGTCTCCATGTACATGTATATTTTAACCCCCACTGTCTCCCCTCATTATGTTCTTATGTCTGCCCTTATCGCCTTTTATATGTATCATTCTCATTTTTTTTTTACCGAGCGAGGTGGAGCAGTGGTTAGCACACTGGACTCGCATTCGGGAGGACGACGGTTCAATCACGTCTCTGGCCATGCTGATTTAGGTTTTCCATGATTTCCCTAAATCGCTTCAGGCAATTGCCGGGATGGTTCCTTTGAAAGGGCACGGCCGATTTCCTTCCCTCACCCGAGCTTGCGCTCCGTCTCTAATGACCTCGTAGTCGACGGGACGTTAAACTCTAATCTCCTCCTCCTCCATCTTTTTATTAAATGTATTACTTGGCTGAAGAGCAGCGGATTGTGCTACTCCCAGCTTTCCCCTGCCCCCTAAGGGTATGGGAAACGAAAAAAAAAAAAAAAAAAAAAAAAAAAAAGCGGAGCTGTCGTTTGTCAGGTGGTTCATGTGAAAAGCTCTCCAACGTTATTATGGCCGCAGGCTTTGAACATGAAATGGTTGTTGGAGCTACATGCATGCGACATTCTATTTCGTAAATCGTTACGGAATTCGATAATCCGAGATCGACAGTGTCAAGAGTCTGCAGAGAACAACAAATTTCGGGCATTACCTCTCACCACGGACAACACAGCAGCCGACGGCATTCACTTAACTAGTGAGAGCAGCAGTATTTGCGTAGAACTGTCAGTGCTAACAGAGAAACAACACTGTGTGAAATAACCCCAAAAATCAATGTTACGACGAACGTATCCATTAGTATAGTGTGACGAAATTAGGCGTTTATGGGGTATGGCACCAGACAACCGAAGCGAGTGCCTTTGTTAACAGCAAGTTATCTCCTGGAGCACCTCTGCTGAGCTCGTGATCGTATGTTTAGACTTTAGACCCTAGACGACTGGAAAACCATAGCCTGGTCTGACGAGTTTCCATTCAAGTTGTTAACAGCTGATGGTAGGGTTAGTGTGGTGCAGACGCCACGAAGCCATGGAGCCATGTCTTCAACAAGGCACTGTTCAAGCTGGTAGTAGCTCCGTAATGGTATGAGCTGTTCTTACATGAAACAGAGTGGGCCCTCTGGTCCAATGAACCGATCATTGACTGGAAATCGTTATGCTCGGCTACTTTCGGACCATTTCCAGCGATTCATGGGCTTCAACACTGTTTCCAGACAATGATGGCATTTTTATGGATGGCTGGCCGTAGTGGGCGAGCGGTTGTAGGCACCACAGTCTGGCGCACTGCTGGTGGCCGGTCAACCGGCCGATCGCTGGTGGCAGGAGCTGCTCCTGACCAACCTATGGATCAAGATCTTCTGCCTTCGGCTGAATGCCATTCCATGCTGTCGGTCGCTAGCTCCGAGCAGTCTTTGAGTTGACAGCAACTTTGGTCACATTCCTCCATTTTCTGTTCACCCCATGTCCATTATCCACTGGAATATCCGCGGCATTCGAGCCAATAGGGATGAATTGTCGATCCTCTTACGATCCTACTCGCCAGTCATCTTTTGTCTTCAGGAAACAAAGCTGCGTCCCCAGGATCGCTTTGTTCTCCCTCATTTTCAGTCCGTCCGATATGATCTCCCCTCTGTTGAAGGCTCCCCAGCCCATGGAGGACTCATGATTCTTCTCCATGATACTCTCCGTTGTCACCCAATCCCCTTACACACTTCCTTCCAAGCTGTCGCCGTCCGTCTTTCCCTTTCCGGTTACACGTTCTCTCTTTGTACTGTATACATTCCATCGTCGACACCAATGGCACGAGCTGACCTCCTTCATCTTCTTGGTCAGCTTCCACCCTCCTATATGCTGGTTGGGGACTTCAATTCCCACCACTCGCTTTGGGGATCTCCACATCCTTGTCCACGTGGCTCTCTATTGATAGACGTCTTCCACCAAGCGGATCTAGTTTGCCTCAACACTGGGGTCCCCACATTTTTGTCTGCCTCCACGACACATTTATCTCATTTGGACCTTGCGGTCGGTACTGTTCCGCTAGCTCGGCGCTTCGAATGGTTCGCCCTTGATGATACACACTCGAGTGACCACTTTCCATGTATCCTTAGACTGCAGCCTCCACTGCCATATATGCGCTCGCGACGCTGGAAATTTGCCCAAGCCGATTGGACACTTTTTTCGTCTCTAGCGACATTCGATGACCGTCGCTTTCCCAGCGTCGACGATGAGGTCACACATATAACCGACGTTATTCTTACAGCTGCGGAACGTTCAATACCACGCACCTCCGCATTGCCCCGGCGCCCCCCAGTTCCTTGGTGGAACGAGGCATGCCGTGACGCAATACGTGAGCTGCGACGTGCTCTTCGCATTTTCCGTCACCATCCTACTTTGGCCAACTGTATCCGCTATAAGCAGCTCCATGCGCGATGCCGTCGCGTCATCCGCGATAGCAAGAAGGCAAGCTGGAAATTCTTTATTAGCTCATTTAACACCTTCACTCCCTCCTCGGAAGTTTGGAGTCGGCTTCGACGGTTCTCAGGCGCGCCAAGTTTCTCCCCGGTCTCTGGGCTTACTGTCGCGCATGATACCTTAGTGGACCCCGTCGCAATTTCTAACTCGTTGGGTCAGCACTTTGCTGAGATTTCGAGCTCTTCAAATTACCCGCCAGCGTTTCTCCCGAAGAAACGTGCAGCGGAAGAGCGACATCTTGCTTTCTCCTCTCAAAATCACGAAAGCTACAATACTGTTTTCTCCATGTGGGAACTCCAACATGCACTCTCTTCTTCTCGCTCCTCCGCCCCAGGACCGGATGGTATCCATGTCCAAATGTTGCTGCATTTATCAACCCATAGTCTGCGTTACCTCCTTCGCCTTTATAATCGAATTTGGACCGACAGTACCTTTCCCAGACGGTGGCGGGAAGCTGTTGTCGTTCCCGTTCCGAAACCTGGAAAGGACAAACATCTCCCCTCTAGCTATCGCCCCATTTCTCTCACGAGTAGTGTCTGTAAGGTTTTGGAGCGTATGGTGAATTACCGTTTAGCTTGGTGGCTGGAATCCCGCAGTCTTTTAACACCAGCCCAATGCGGATTTCGGAAGCATCGTTCTGCAGTTGACCATCTTGTTGCTCTCTCCACTTATATCATGAACAATTTTCTCCGGAAACGCCAAACGGTAGCAATATTTTTTGATCTGGAGAGAGCATACGATACCTGTTGGAGGACAGGCATCCTCCGCACACTGTTCTCTTGGGGCTTTCGCGGCCGGCTGCCCCTTTTTCTTCGCGAATTTATGGCAGAGCGCACTTTTAGGGTGCGGGTGAACACTACTCTCTCCCGTACTTTCTCCCAAGAAAACGGGGTACCCCAGGGATCCGTGCTGAGTGCTGTACTGTTTGCCATCGCCATCAATCCAATTATGGATTGTCTCCTTCCTGATGTCTCGGGCTCCCTCTTTGTGGACGATTTTGCGATCTACTACAGCTCTCAACGGACCAGCCTTCTTGAACAGCGTCTTCAAGGATGTCTCGATCGCCTCCACTCGTGGAGCATCGAAACCGGCTTCCGTTTCTCACCCAGTAAGACCGTTTGTGTTAATTTTTGGCGACGTAAGGAGTTTCTTCCACCCTCCTTACATCTAGGTCCTGTCAACCTTCCGTTTTCAGACGTCGCTAAATTCTTAGGTCTTATGTTCGACAGAAAACTGTGCTGGTCCTCCAACGTTTCCTATCTTTCGGCTCGCTGTCGGCGATCGCTTAACACCCTCCGTGTCCTGAATGGTACCTCCTGGGGAGCGGACCAAGTGGTCCTTCTCCGCCTCTATCGCGCCTTAGTGCGCTCGAAATTGGATTATGGAAGCATAGTCTACTCCTCTGCTCGGCCGTCTATTCTTCGGCGTCTCGACTCTATCCACCACCATGGATTACGTTTAGTGTCTGGAGCTTTTTACACTAGCCCTGTGGAAAGCCTTTATGCTGAGACTGCTGAACCTCCGCTGTCCAATCGGCGAGCAGTCCTCCTGAGTCGTTATGGTAGCCATCTGTCTTCCATGCCTGCTAATCCAGCCCATGACATATTTTTCGACGCCTCCTTTGATGTAGGGTATGCAGGCCGCTCCTCCTCCCTACTACCACCGGGAGTCCGCTTCCGTCAACTGCTCCATTCTCTTTCCTTCCGCTTTCCTAAAACCTTTTTGACAACTTGGGGTACAGCACCGCCTTGGCTCCGTCCCCGGATCTGCCTGCTCCGTGACCTTTGTCAATTTCCCAAGGATGGTACCCCAACACTTGTTTATCATCGGGCATTTGCTGCTCTATGTGCACAAATGACGGACGCCACATTTATTTACACCGACGGCTCGAAAACATCGTTAGGTGTAGGGAGTGCCTATATTGTTGGCGACACCCCAAATCGCTTTCGGCTTCCCGACGAGTGTTCGGTTTATACTGCGGAGCTCTACGCTGTTCTCCAGGCTGTCCACTACATCCGCCGCCATCAGCGGATACAGTACGTTATCTGCTCAGATTCTCTCAGCTCCCTCCTCAGTCTCCAAGCTCTTTACCCTGTGCACCCTCTGGTCCACTGGATTCAGGACTGTCTGCGCTTGCTCCACCTGGGGGGCGTCTCGGTGGCGTTCCTCTGGCTCCCGGGACACGCTGGTATCTGTGGGAATGAGGCGGCCGATATAGCGGCCAAGGCTGCAGTCTCTCTTCCTCGGCCAGTTATTCAGTCGCTTCCCTTCACCGATCTACGGAACGGTTTATGTCGCAAAGTTGCTCATTTATGCCATGCGCATTGGTCGGCACTTCCCCATAATAAATTGCGGGAAGTGAAAGCCCTTCCTTGCGCCTGGACCTCTGCCTCCCGAACGCATCGTCGGGAGGAGGTAATTTTAGCTAGACTCCGGATAGGCACTGTCTTTTTAGCCATAGACATCTTTTAAGCGGCGATCCTCCCCCACTCTGTCCCCACTGCTCTCAGCTGTGGACGGTTAGACACCTTTTAATTGAGTGCCCCTATTTTAATCCGTTACGCTCCCGTCTACAGCTATCGCCTGATCTATCGTCGATTTTAGCAGATGACACGCGCTCAGCCGACCGCGTTCTCCAGTTTATTAGTGACAGTAAAATGACGTCAGTCATTTGAAGCTTTTTTGGGGACAACCACCCCCTTTCTGTAGTGGATTTTTAAGCATTCCTTTTATTTTTAGTTTCTCCAATTTTATGACTTTGTTCCCATTGCTGCTGGTTTTCAATTTCGGTTTTTTACTGTCTTAAGTCACGGGCTGGGCGCTAATGACCATAGAAGTTTTGTGCCCTAAAACCACAAACGAAAAAAAAAAATCTACAGTCTGGAACCGCGCGACCGCTACGGTCGCAGGTTCGCATCCAGCCTCGGGCACTGATGTGTGTGATGTCCTTAGGTTAGTTAGGTTTAAGTAGTTCTAAGTTCTAGAGGACTGATGACCTCAGAAGTTTAGTCCCATAGTGCTCAGAGCCATTTGAACCACGTCATTTTTATGGATGAGAATGCGCCGTGTCACTGCGCCAGAATTTTTCGTAGTTTGTTTTTTTAAGAACATTCTGGACATTTCGAGCCAATGATCTGGCCACCCATCGGACATTTGTGGGATATAATCGAGACGTCAGTTTGTGTACAAAATCTAGCATCGGCAACACTTTCGCAGTTACGGAAGATTGCAGAGGCAGCGTGGCTCAACATATCTGCAGGCGACTTCCAACGACTTGTTGACGCCATGTCGAGTTGCTGGACTGCGCCAGGCAAAAGTGCCCAACACAATGTTAGGAGGCATTCCATGACTTTCGTCGCCTCAGTGTAGAGCAGACATGGAGTATAGTTATTATGGAGAAGTACCAGATCAGTCCTCACCGATAATATTACGTTTCGTTTTGTATAATTACTGTAAAAACTCTGATACTGAAAACCAATAAAGCATATGTATGCTAACAGTGTTTTACTTTTTTTAAGAAACAGCAGAATTCCTGAGGATGTGTGAAGGAAAATTACCCCCTTTTTCGAAAGTGATTGATTTCAGATGTTGTTGTAACAGTAGCAGAATAAGTCGGATTATGTTTGTTTCATTTATCGTGCTGAACAATAATATCCGAATTTCCGCCGCGTGCAATGGAAATCGTGGCATTGCAGATTCTTCTGTGAACTTCGTAACTAAGCTTTCTCTCTTCGAGAAAAGCATATTATTCTTTTAAATCGGTATGAATGGTGCATTTGTGTTTAGGCATAACAGCTTGGTTCACGCAAATAACAACACACGACATTAACTACGAATACGAGACTAAGGAAATTTCGTCTGTCTTAACTGTTTACAGAACGCGCCAAACAGTAAGTGAGATAAGATGCGATGCAATATTCCTCACGACAATTAATGGCGAAAATAGGCACAAAGAAAGCGAATAAATTCCTCTTTAAATTCTCTGAGAGAAAAGTGGGGAACCAGTTACCTCAATCTTCATTCTGCCTTCCTCTCCAAAACTTTTGGCATGCGAACATATTGGCACTTTCTCTTGCTGAAAGAAAGTAGCAGAGAGACAGTGACGTGGAGAGAGAGGACACAATGATTGTGGGAGAAAGAAAGTGGTAGTTAAAGAGAAAGGGAGGTGGATGAAGATATAGCAGTGTGGCCAAAGAGAGAGGAGACAGTCGCAGTAAAAGAGGGAGAGAGATGGATGGAGATAGCAGTAGGTGCAAAGGAGATAGGAGACAGTGAAAATAAAAATTACAGATGAGTGGAGACCATACATTTGCTTAGAGGATCTGGACCATCCCAGACCGGCAAACTTTAATTCGCAGGTATTAGGAAAAGGGCGCTTTGGACGGACATTATAAACACTTGCGTAATTTTTTAGTTAGTGAAGCGTGGTAGGGACAGTTGAAATGGGAAAGAAAGACAAAAGGAGTGAGTGTAAGTGCGAGGGGAGACTGTGGCAGTGGGATATACTGTAAATCAATAGGGGGGGGGGGGGGGGAGAGAGAGAGAGAGAGAGAGAGAGGCAGTGAGGACGACATGTTGAATATGAAGGCTTAACTACATAGAGAGACTGGATAAAAGGATTTAGAATATTCTGTGTTAAAAGAGCGCGAATTAGCTCGCATACCAAAATTTTTGGTGTGTGTTTTTGGGGGGGGGGGGGGGGGATAGGCGGAATATGGACTGAGAGAGCTAGTTCGCTACTTTTATGTCAGCATTTTATAAAGGAACATACTCGCCTTTTTCGTATTCCGACGAAAGCTTTTTCTCTGCTGCTTTGTAAAAATGGGTGATTTATAAGGAGTGCAAGATGCCGATAAAATCACTGCTTCACTTGCTTTTACGATAAATATGAGCCCAGCGCATGCAGACCGTCAACTGTAAAATAAAAAAAAGGTATCTCATTTGTATACGAAGTTCTTGTGTAATCCCTCCCAGGAAATTTATCTGTAATCTCAAATTTTCCTTTATATTCCCTTCTCATGTTTTATACGAAACTATACAGACGGAAAAAAATGATCGCAGCAGCAAGGAGTTGTGCTACATAAACGAAAGTTGACAGCCGTGTTTCTGCAATTGAAAGATGAAGACTGCTAAATTGTCGGGCCGATGCGTAAGATTGGCGCTGGTTGTGCCACTATGATGCTGCGAATCAGGTTTCCTTTAATACACCTTGTGGCTGACGTTTGAGATTGAACGTGGTGAGTTTATGTTATTCAGGAATGGCCAAAAGGTTAAGACGACATTATGAGCACCTTAGTGAGTTTGAACAGGGACATGTAATAGGGTTACGAGAAGGTGGATGTTATTGCAATACTGTGGAAATACTTGGCAGGAAAATAGCAACTGTGCATGATTGCTGGCAGCGGTGGTCACGGGAATGTACGATCGTACGACGACCTGTCTCCAGATGCCCACTTGTCACCACCAGTAGGACAGACCATCGTGTTCGGCGTATGGCTCTGGCACATCGAACTGCGTCTGCAGCAGCAATCTGAGTAGCAGTGGGCCCCACACTGACACAACGAACTGCTGCACATCGGTTACTTAAAGGACAGCTCCGAACTAGATGTCCTGAAGCGTGCATTCCACCGATCCCAAACCAATGTAATTTGTGATTTCAGTGGTCTCAAGCAAGAGCCTCATTGGAGGGCATGGTGGAGATCTGTTGTGTATCCTGATGCAAACTGGGTTTGGCCGTATGTTGGTTACGAGAAGGCCATTTGAGGGCCTGTAGGCGACCTGTCTGCGTGCTACACACACTGGACCAACACCCAGGGTTACGGTGGGGGTACGATTTGGTATGACAGCGAGAGCACTCTCGTGGTTATCCCACGCACTCTGACTGCAAATATGATCGTTGGACTGGTGATCGACCGGTTGCCCTTAAATTCATGAGCAGCATTCAAGGGGATGCTTTCCAACAGGATAATGCTCCCCCACTTACCGCTTTTCTAACCCAGCATGTTTTACAGAGTACTGCTAGTTGCTTAGGCCTACTCGATCACCAGATCTGTCTTCGGTGGAGCACATATGGGACATCATCAGACCACAACTGCAGCATCATCCACAAACAGCATTAACGGTCCCAGTATTGACTGACCAAGTGCAACAGGCACGCACAAACTAACATCCGGCACCTGTGCAACACAATGCATGCACAGCATTGCCCCCCTCCCCCCCCCCCACCCGCCCCGGGGCCCATGGTCCTTTCCTGAGTACGTGCGTGGCGAATATGGGGCCCGGAGCTATTCCAGCCCTCCTTCCTTTACCGGGCTGCATTTCTTTTCCTTTCCCTTCCCCTCCTTTCCTGTCCTTGCTCCTTCCCCTTCACCCTCTCCTCTCCATCTCTTGGTGTCCTTTTTTATGTTGGCCCTGCTATCCTCCTGGTTATGTTGGCTTTGCAATTTCGTTTTGTTGCATAATTACCTCATCCTTGAGGCATTCTCTGGTCCCCCTCTGGGGTTTGACTTTCATTACTAAATTTCTATTACGTATTGCGAGCCATTTGGGGAAGAGCACCTTACCTAGCGGCTCTGACGTGTGCCCTCTTAGTCCCTCCACCTATTCCTTCACATCGTTCTCTGATGCCAGCTAGGGTGCATAGCCATCATGGTAGCCAGCCCATGTGGTGCAGCCGCTAAGTACCCTTTTGGTTGAGTCCCTTGAAACCACAGGGACACACTTCTGATACCTGAGCTGTGCCCTCCTCATGTAAGCCTAGGAGTGGTTGGTTGTCATCCTGGAGCATCGGAACTCCAGGCAATGGTCGCCATGCCAGACAGCCCTTGCTGTGGCTGGGTGGCGCCCGTGGGGAGAGCCCCTGATCGTAGTGGGTGGTATCAGGGTGGACGCTATGCAAATGAAATGCATACGGGTCCAGAACTCTGGCCGTACTTCTACGGCCGTTTCTTTGCGTGGAAATGATTCTTCTAGTGCTGCTTCTTCTGCCCCTTCGGCCTTCCCTTCCATGGCTACCCCCTGGGAGGAGGGTGAGGCTCGTCAGTGAGGTGTGAAACCTTTGTCCTGCCATCTGGTTTGCACCAGGACTGATGCGGATACTTTCACCAAAACCAAACCTTTATTTTTTGTGGAACACATTGACAAGTTTGGTGAAGTGGACTCTGAGCAAGATGCAGTTGGGTTTGTTGTTGATCAAAACTGATTCAGCTGCCCAGTCTGCAGCCCTTCATGCCTGTAACCATCTTGACACAATTCCTGTATCCATTATCCCCCACCAGTCTTTGAATATGATACAAGGTGTAATTTTTCACAGGGACCTCATCCTTCAAACTCATGAGGAACCTAGGGACAATCTCGGATGGTGGGGTGTTCACTTTGTTCGACATGTTCAGAAGGGTTCGAAGGACAATTGCATTGATACTGAAGCCTTTATCCTGGCCTTTGAAGGGGGTACTCTCCCTGAGAAGGTCAAGATTATGGTTTATCGATGTGACATGAACCCATACATTCCATCACCTATGAGATGCTTTAAATGCTTGTGTTTTGGCCACATGTCTTCCCACTGTTCCCAGGCCCATCTCTGTGGTCACTGGAAGTCCACTCCATGAGGGGAGTTCCTGTGTTCCCCCTCCTGTGTGTTACTTGTCATGACAATCATTCTCCACATTCGCCAGATTGCTCAGTTTATAAGAAGGAAAAGAAGATACACGGGTATAAGTTCCTTGATTGTATAACCTACACTTAGGCTCATAAGAAGTAAGCTAGTCTTCATCCTGTGTCCACGATGTATAGCTATGCTTTAGTTACATTGTTACCCCTACCTCCCCTTTCCTTACACCAGACCCAAACCTCACCCCTTCCCCCCCTTCCCTGAGGCTCACACACCCTCCCCTCTATGTGCCGCTCCCCCTCCCCAGCCAGAGAAGTGTCCCATTTCTTTGGTGTCTGCCGGTCAACGACGACCCTCCCGGGATCCCCCTTCCTGGCACCTTCTGGGCCAAAGGTCTGCTGCCACACAACGACCACGAGAACCACGGTCTGTGGACGGACCCCCAGGTCGCCCGATCTCTTTCTGTTCCAGATCTTGCTGCAGCTGGCTCCTTTTTGTCACACAGCCCTTCTCGATCTCAAACAGAAAAGAAGAAGAAACATAAGTCCCAGGATAAGGAGTCTATGGTGTCGCCAGAGGTCCCACCCCCACCTTTGCAACCTGACTCTGATCTGTTCATGAATGTCGCCCCTCCTTGTGAGTGACGGGTGGTGACCCGACGGCATGACTGGCTTTAGACTGTTCATCCCTCCCCGCCCCCCATTTGAAGGGTCATTCTGTGGTTATCCAATGGAATTGTAATGGATATTACCATCACCTTCCGGAGTTGAAATCCCATATTTCTTTTTACTCTGCAACTTGTGTGGTTCTACAGGAATCTCATGTTACTGATGACCACTCACTGACCCTCCGTGGATACCATGGTCTCTGTCGAAATCGGGTCAGCTGCCGCGGGCCTCTGGTGGCGTTTGTACGTTGGTCTGTATAGACATTGCTATAACGTGGCCTCCTCTTCAAACTACATTGAAGTGGTTGCTGTTAGGGTCCACCTTGACTGTGAGGTCACAGTTTGCAATCTTTATCTCCCTCCTGACAGGACTCTTACACCTGCTGCCTTAACTGCCCTTCTTCAGGAACTTCCTCCTTCCTTCCTCCTACTTGGGGATTTTAATGCCCACCATCCCTTGTGTGGCAGTGCATTTCCATCTAGTCAAGGTCTTCTCATAGACCAGTTTCTTGCAGACCACGACTTGTGCCTTCTTAATGATGACTCCCCTACTCATTGCAGTGCTGGTCATGGTACCTTGTCTTCCATCTTTATTTTTCTTCTCCCTTCCTCCTCCCTTCATTCCACTGATCGCCACAGGACGACCTTTGCGATAGTGACCACTTTCCATTCATTCTCTTGCTCCCTTCTGGCTCCCTGATGGACAGGTTACCTCGTTGGTCTCTCCAATGCGCCGATTGGCCTCTATACACTGCACAGGCCGTTCTTTCTCCCTCTTTGTCAGATTGTATTGATGACGTCCTCTGTGACGTGTCTGATGTGATATTTCGCGCCGCTAGCCTTGCTATCCCATGCTCATCCAGACTATTTCGCCGCCGCCAAGTCCCATGGTGGAGACTGGCCATTGCAGTTTCCATCCATGATCGCCGTCGAGCTTTGCAACACTTTAAGAGGCACCTATCCACTGTCAAACTTATTACCTTTAAACGCCTTAGCACGTTAGCCCATTACTTAATCAAACGGAGAAAATGGGTGTGTTGGGAACGCTTTGTTTCTTCCCTCCATTGTACTGTCCCTATGTCATGGGTATGGGCTACACTTCGCTGTCTCCAAGGTTGCCTTCGGCGGTCTACCCTCCCAGGCCTTACCCTCCCGGATGGCCTTTGCACGGACCCGTTGATTCGGGCGGAACATCTTGCGACCCACTTTGCAACAGCATCAGCATCAGCATCAACCTCCTATCTGATTGCTTTCCTTCCCCAGAAACAGCAGGCTGAAGTTTCCGTCTTATGTTTTACCCCTGGTCAGTCAGAACCTAACAAGGAACCTTATGCTGAATGGGAACTTATTTCCGCACTTTCTTCTTCTGAAGATATGGCCCCTGTCGCAGACTTCATTCATAACCAACTGCTTCAACATCTGTGCTCCACGACGGCAATTTCTTCTCCGGGTGTTTAACCGTATTTCGCTCCAGGGTGACTTTTCTTCACAATGGAGGGATAGCATAACGGTTCCCGTCCTTAAGGCTGGCACGAACACACTGTTTGCCGAAAGCTATCGGCCAATTAGTCTGAGAAACGTTGTTTGCAAGTTACTTGAATGGATGGTAGCCTGTCGGCTCTATTGGAACCTCGAATCTCAGGATCTGTTGTCCCATTACCCGTGTGGCTTTCGATAGGGACAGTCTCATTTACTTCACTTGGAATCCACAGTTCGGCAGGATTTTTCCCAGTGCCCCCATTTAGGTGCAGTATTTTTCGGCCTTTGCAAGGCTTGGTGCCTTCACATCTTACTTACACTTCATGAGTGTGGTTTTCAGGGCCCACTCCCGATTTTTAACTGTCAGTTCCTGTGTACGTGCGCACAGATGGCTCTGCTGCTTCGCATATCTACAGTGGCGTAACTCGCTTTGAGCATTTGGCGTTACTAGTCATCGCACAACAGTCCTCGAGGTGCGTTAACACAGGCCATATTTTACGGCAATATGTAGCCGCAACAGTTCTGCCATCAATGTTGCTACAATAAACGTCATTATTGCGTGATGACTGGGCAATATTGCAGATTGAACGGGTTGTTTCAGGTAGTTGCCGACGTATTGTTGAGTTGTTGCTGGTTTTGTCCATCAAAAGTGGAGACTGTTTAACATGTTTGGGCCATATCTTCCTCAGTCCTTATCTCTAAATGGTTCGCAGTACAGAGTACTGCGCAATAATACAGACCATTGACAGTTTGTGCGCAATATATTGAAGGAGACAGCAGAGCTTACAAAATAATGACGTTAGCTCAGCACATCGTACCGCGCACGGGTAATATTTGCGCATTAAAGGCAGTTTCTGCCGAGACCGAGTATAGTTCATTCGCTCCGAACGAGTTTCCACAAAGAACTGAAAATAGTAAAATCACGAGAGAAAAAAAAAATGTGCTGGAGGACGTGTATTAAAGAACCAAGCGGTACTTAAAAAAATCAAATTCCAAACTGTTTATGAAAACGTAATCCCCACAAATATATTTGTCCCAGTGATGAATTAGTTTTTTTGTTTTTGTTTTTTTCCTCTTTTAAAAGAAGTATCTGATGCTAGGCCCCTCCTCATGGGGACCAAATAAATGAAAATCCGAGGATGCCAAATCTGGACTGTAGTGGGTTGACGTACTGTAGGGTGATCAGACGTCCCATATTTTAGGGGATCGTCCTGCATATTTATAGCGAGTCACTTTTTGTCCCACCAAAATATATGTGACATATTATGTCCCGTCTTTCAGTAACCACCGTTTATATTGAACTGATGTGTTTCTAAGTAATTTGTAACATAAGCAAATGTAGAAGAAATATGGTCATACCAAAAGAATGAAGAAAATACGCTCTTTGATTAACTAAATTGGTTGAAGTACGATTTTGTAAGCTCTTCGCCGATTAGTACATCTTTATTCATTCAGCGATCTTAAGAATTTGCTACTGTGATATCTTGCCCCACTAATACGCCGAAATATCGTGGCAGGACGTTACTGATATGCAGCAGTTATTCTGTATATTCATGGAACAAGCAGCACGCCAGGAAAAGCTTTAAACATCAGAGCATCCATATCGTTGGCCCTTGTAGTTATTCTGCTTTAGTTGTTTGTAGTGGGGGATGGGATAGGGAAGGGGAAGGAAATAGGGTTATACAGGATTACCCACAATTACTTGCAGGCAGGGAGGAGGAAAATCACGTACATTTTGCATACCTAGTAGCTGTTCTTGTCTTATTTATCTAACAAGCTTTTCCATACAAAATGTGAGCGCAGTCTTACTGTCTAGTACCGTGTTCAGACTCTAGCTCGCTACACTTGATGCCATACGATAGGCAGGTTTGTCTCTTTTTCCATTCCAACTACTAGTACTTTCACAAAGGCAGTTATTTTTTAATCTAAAAGCTTTCCTCAGGTCTCTGAGTGACACTCGTGCACTCCACGCCCATATCCGCAATGTAATACGTCTTGGCACACACAGATGGCTCTGCTGCTTTCGCATATCTGCAGTGACGTAGCTCGCTCTGTGCTTTCTGCGTTGTTAGCCAACGCCCACCCCGTCTGGAGGTGTGTTAACACGGGCGAAATTTTACAGCAACGTATGGCTGCAGTGATGTTTCATAAGTTTTGCTGCAATAACGGGAATATTTCGGGATGACTGGCAATATCGCTAATTGAACAAGTTGTTGCAAGTAGTCCGACGTATGTTGTTATGATTATCCCCATAAAAGTATATTTTGACAGTTTGCTTGATTTTTTTAACTCACTGTCATTAGCAGAAACAATTTACATTTACATTTACATTTGCCTTTCCTTTAAAAGTAAATCACTAATGGTAATCAAGCAGTTTTTATTCCAAACACACACCGTTGTACTAAAGTGGTCTGAATATCAGTAATCCGGAATTCCTGCAACACAGTGATTCTTATAGGCATTTCCGTCATGCGAAACATCTTTAACAAAAGTTTCTACGTCACTACTACTACTACTGATACAGTGGATTGTATAAATACTTCGTCCAATTTTCGAAACATACCAAACGTCAAGAAATACGTGGTATTCTGTAGATCTTACTCTAATGATAGACTTTTTAAGCGGAGTACCTTATATTATAATACCTGTCAGCTGTTTCTGATTATCCATTCCAGTCCAGAACATTAGTAAATATTCCCCTCCACCGGAAATGTGATATAGGATAGTCTTTGTGCTATTGGTAAATTCAGTCTGCTGAAAAGAATGGATATAAAATTATATTGCTGTTTGTAAACTGCTGCAGTTGGATATGAACTTCACGAGAGAAATATATAAGTCTTGGCTACGTAAGGATAAAATTCAGTTCCACATTAATGAAGGAACACCAGCGTTCATGATGTTGGTGTGAACAACAGTGATAAACATGAGATTCACACCAATCTATCTGTATAGCCCTCTACACCCAGAAACTAACAGAATAAGTCATTGAAGGTAATAAGAACTAGAACATTCTCGTCATAAAAAATTACTTGCAGTTCGGGAAGAATATAATATTAAAATTAAAATTAACTACGTTTTTAGCTATAGGGCATATTTTCTAGGACTTTATTGCAAAGTAAGCTGTAGGTCCAAACAACTGCATAAGCAGCTTCGGTACTTGGGCCCATTCTGAAGATTGTGTTTACTTTCACAAGATTAAAAACTTAATTAATTTACAATTTTCAATTACGCGTGGAATGAATTAAACAGTTTTTTGCCCAACAAGACGAATGTAAGCTTTCGCCGTATGCCTCCAGGAAGCGCTATATCGGCACCAAGATACGCTGCCCACATACACAACTTACAATGTGCCAAGAGAGCATAATTTCGTTCACTAAATGTTGACCTGGTTAATTTGAGGACTGCTAGAGAGTCGTGCCAGGCAACAGTCATTGCAACATTACAGCATACCCAATGGTGCCAACACACCGAATTTCATTCACAAAATTGCGCTCTGGTCAGTGTAATCGCTCCTAGGGCAGAGGCTACACTCGTTGCAATATCTCAATACACTGAACGAGTTGACGCAATTTCTATTCTTTTAAATTATTCATAGAGTGGGAAGAGGAGCGTGAAGGAACAGAGGTATTCAGGAATCCCTGTTTAGTCGTAAGCAGGAATAATACAGGAAAAATTTACATGTTTGCATGAACATACATTAGGCAGTCTTGTTCACACAGTACGTGTGAACGCATTATTAGTAACTGATATCTTTTTTCAGAATCTAACTCGCTACACGCTCTTCCATACAATAGACATTTTGTTAATGTCTCTGTTCCATCTACTGCTGCTTCCTACTTTCAGGAAAGCATCTTTTTTTTTTTTTTAAAAATATAATCTTTTGTTTATGGTGTATACACCCTGGGACACCCGGCAAAATCCCGAGAATTTTTTCATCCAGGAGAAAACCGGGAAAACAGTGGAATATTTATAGCTTTGACTGGTAACAACTGATACTCTTTAAAAGAATATTACTGTTTTCAGCTACTGGAGAATAATACTGCAGCAATGAAACAGAAACAAGAGAAAAAACGTAAATAAATAAAACTTACGTTGCAAAGGAAACGCGCCATTTACTACAACAAAATATACTGCACATAAAAGCGCCAGTCAATAGCAAAATGTGTCAAAGGCTTCATGACAAAGACCATGTAATACTTCATAACAAAAAACTACATCTGACGTGTGTGACGTCACAACAGTACTGTAAAAATTCCTTGAAAGTTCTAACATCTTCAAATGATTTAGGAGCACAAATGTGAATAATTTCAGTATAACTGAGAAATCAACATCCTTTTGATAAATAACATACATGCATGTAATCATTTTATCACCACTGCATACCCTCCACTTACATTTTTTCTTCAGCATTTACCCAAACATAGTGCAAAGACATGTCAGTATATTGTTAAACATGTGACAAAAAATCAGTTTCATTTAACGCAAATATGAAGATACTTAAAAAAAACTGTTGCTTACGTTGATCCAACTTAATGGCCTTCCTCAAATTTGGGTACTTAACCAATGTGAACTTCTTTATTACAATGTGTTCTTTCATCCCCTACTTCTATAGCTGTACTACCATATCCTTTATATATGTATTTATAAATGTATTTAACCCTTTAAACTGGCATGTAAGCTTCAACATTCAAATGGTAATCAAAGATAGGAAGTATGGATTCTATGGTACAAAATAACTACTGTCAAGTGATTGTCCTCAAACATTAATGCTAATACCACTAAGACACCCTCTGTACAATGGATATTGGATATATGTTGTCACCAATGTCTCAATTAATTCAATTATTTTAGCCTTGAATACTTGCACAATAATTTGTCATGTGATTTGATAAAAATAATTAGGAAATTTTTTGTGTATTTGTCATCTCTCATACACACAGGATTTTGCTTAAGTGCACCATATGGTTGATGCAGCAAATCTTTTGCAACATACACACATAGTTTACAGTGGGTGTGAATATTAGGAGTTTCTGCACATAGGACTTCATCAATATCACAAATGTTTACTATTTTATAGATTTCACTTAAAATGATTAAAATATGGGCAAGAAGCAACCCTCTTTTAAATTAAGTAGTGTAAATGATTGCCTAAGCTTTATCAAAAAATTTTCATTCTGCACTCTTGCACAAAAATCTTTTACCACAGTGAAAGAATGGACAACAGGATTGGTGTGTTATAATTCAACAGGCATTTTAGTATAACATTGTTATCAGTATAGCATGACTGATGATTTTTCATTCAGTCTATAGCAAAGAGCAGCATCGATGTTATAAAAATATAATTGTGTATAAGATGGTGAATGAACATTCATAGAAGTCATTGGAACTGACCTATGATAAAAAATGAGTATTAAAATAAAATAATCCCTATAAAGCTCTGTGTCTTCAGAGATGACCATAGCAAATGCTGCATTATGCTGCAAATGCTGAATTATGAAAATAATTCTTTGATTTCTCTTGAATTCTTGGATCGTTTGACATGCATCGTTGATAAAGTGCATAGAAAAATTCCTTCTAGGCATAGCCTAAAACAAATATAGTTTCTGTATAGCAGTGAAGTCAGAAGTCATAGTTATTTAAACTTAAATAATTAAAAATTGTTACTCTCACAGACTCCGCCCCTCGTGGTCTCGCAGTAGCGTTCTCGCTTCCCGAGCACGGGGTCCCGGTTTCGATTACCGGCGGGGTCAGGGATTTTTCCTGCCTTGAGATGACTGGGTTTTGTTGTGTCGTCTTCATCATCATCATTCATCCCCATTACGCTCGGAGGAAGGCAACAGCAAACCACCTCCATTAGGACCTTGCCTAGTAAGGCGGTGTGGGTCTCCCGCATCATTCCCCTACACTCTGTAAAGAAGCATGGGACTTCATTTCCATTCCACTCTTACAGAAAAGTAAGTGAAACGATGATGCCAATATACAATGTTATTTAGTCTTCATTACTGTGATATTTTGATTTCCACTGCTAGCGTCATTAACCTAGCAGTGGTCGCATTGTAGCTGCCTGGTATGCCTGTGTTACTATAAATAAACCAGACGAACATGATGGTCCCAAGAATGCAATTTCACAAGACGTTGTTACTTTTGTGTGTCATTTTTACTATAGTACCTGATTGGTACACAGAGGGCAGCACTTCAACTATTGCTGTTCACATATTGGAGCTTTTAATGTGTGATAGAGAGGCTGTCATCAGAGTTATTAATATGAAGCATCTATTTCCCAAAGGCTACTTCACATATGGTTTTTTGTTGTTGTTTTTTGTGCATATTTATGGAAAAGTACCATTCGAGTTATTTAGGATTCATTGACCACCTTGTATAATTAATATTAAAAAATTGAGACTACAGTTCCCGTGTGCACGTATTAACATTATGATACTGTGATACAAACTCGCTCATGAGAAATTACAGGGTAATTTCTCTTGATGTAGAACCAATAAATTTGGCGAGAAGAAAGGTTTCACAATACAAGTAAAGGAAAAAAATTACAAAATTGTTAATTTGTAGTTTTATCATACGAAAAAATATTCTTTTGCTTTTAGTTGTTTGATTTCAAACTTGAAATTAAAACATGCATGAAAGTCTTGGAATCCATGGAAGTAATATCTTGCCAGTATCAATGTTGAAAACAAGCAAAAATCGTTGAGATCTTCTATTCCGAGAATTGATCGACTGTCTGTATACATAATTAAGTTTGTACGGAATGCTCAGTGTGTAGATCCTAAGCACGCAATTTATTATTATGTAAGCAGGAAATACACAAGACTTACAAGTCCTCTGCCACGATCAGACATAGAAAGATAAGTGAGAGCATAAATGACAAGTGGAGCTAAAACATAATCTTGACAAACACAATAATTTAGTGAATCATTATTTCTCACACATTTGGTTATGATTAAAAAATAATGGTACAATGTGTTGTGATGTCCGTTGGTTGAAGCAAGAGCAGGTAAGAGATCATGGCTTGAAGCGAAGGCCTCACCTGGAGTCGTTTCTGCAGCTGCACTCTCTCAGAACAGATCTTTAGCTGAACTATTAAAAGGAAAACTTGAGAGATAGTGTTTGGGAAAAAACCTAATGTTAAAATTGCAGACACTGTGGAAGTAGATTTTTTTTTACATCTACCAGAACAGTTGAAAAATTCATAGTGGATCATAAAGTATTGTTGGGAATTTTAATAAGCTACACCGAAGTTTTTCACTGAGAATTGATTAATTATAAACTTATTGTTGCCTCACACATTGATATTGTGGAAGAAGTGGTCAGGTGTATTGATTCTAGAGGACTGTTATACAGGAGGCGAACATTTTAGTGATTCTGAGTGAAAATGCATAGAGAATGGGCATAAATGAGCAAATGATCCTTACCAGATAAGACAGATGGAGGACATCAGAAAAGTTCAGTGAAGGAGAGGTGGTTTTGTATTATCATAATATGGAGGACGGCATGTCATGGGTATGATATGTGATTATAGATGGCAATAATTAAAACAAAGCCATTCTTTGTTGCAGTGTGGTGATATCTTTTCATGAAATTTAAATCTCCAACTTTCTACCCCGAATGCAAATGTATTTTGTTGGGACCCACCAGATGGAAAGCTTGTATAGAAATGTTTGTGTGTGCATTTTTTGCATGGTGTTCGAAATTGGAATGGTAGAGAAACACTATGAAAGTGATCTGATGAAACCTTTGCTGGACACTTAAATGTGATGTTACGAAGAACTCTGCTAATAGCTGTTCAAATTGTTGTTTATTAAAACACAGCCAGTTTTGCAGCCTAAAGGCACATTAGTAGATGCAACCTACATGATAAGGAGCAAAGTACAGTGTCACGACATTTTATGGACGTTAAAATTAATACAGGAATGTCTAAAATATACATACAGTGTTGAAAGATCATAGGCATACTGTAATATAACGTGGTGTGAAATGTTTATGTTGAATTCTGGGGTGAGTATCATAGTTTAACACAAGGGGAAAAAAGTTCAGTTACTATCCAATTATTTCACAACATATTCAACAACACATTACCAACATTTAACTAATACTCCACCAGTTTTATGTGGACTGCCGTAGATTTATTTTGATGTTACTGCATCATCACATGGATATCATGTAATGGTCAAAATAAGTTTTAGTAGTTCTTGTTTACAAAGGCTTCTTTATATTGTCAGCAAGATGTTTGGCAGCGAATCTTCATCATAGAACTTACATCTTCCAGTTATAAATAAAAACAAAGTCAGACTACATGCTGTTGATGCAAAATTCGGCCTAAAACTAAAGTATGGACTTGTACAAATTGCCTCTATTTATATAGTTTTAAACAATTACTGTCATTGTTACTTATTGAATTTTGCATAGATACAATGAAAGTTTTTACATACATCTTCCCAAATTACGTAGAAATTTACATAAATGAAAGTTATTAATTCCATATAAATACAGGAAAGAATCTGTTTTTCTTAAGACTATAAATTACATTTTAACACTGCAGCAATATATTTCATTAATTTGCGTATAGTAATTAATTGACTGAAATAAAAATCATGCTAGCATTTTCAGGTGTACAGAGTGATTAGTTCAATCGAATGAAAGGCTTCTATATGGTTGTAATTACCAGTTCCAATTAAAACATGAGTGTAATTGATTTCAACTGAAACATCATTGTATCATATTTTTGTTAAGGATTCAAACAATTTCTGGCTTCAAAACATAAACTATGACTTGGGTAGATTGAAAATCCATAATCACAACAGGAAAATCATTCCTACCATGTGCCTGTAGGTCTTATTGTTTGTAAATTATGATGTTGCATTAGTTTTTAATCAAACATGTTTCCTTCATTTCATTTACTGGCGAGATCCAATGTAAAAAATATCAAAACAAGTTTAAACGAGTGCAACATACTGCTATTATATATATGCCCTCTTCAGGAGAGCAGAGAAGAAACTGGAATTAGATATAAGGTCCCAAGGGGTTGTGGTATTACAATACCCTTTGTTCATAGTCAAAATTTAGTATTCAGTGAATATTGTCAATACTATGGCAAGCAAGTGTAATGAAGATGTGCTCCATTCTTTAAAATATGCCTGCATCTAAAAAGAAAATTAGAAAATTATTTTAACTGAGCGAGCACTAAAAGTTTTTAAAAAGGGGCCAGATTGGGGATAAAAAATTGTCACTGCTATTGCGAATAGTCACAGCCCTCAGGGAAGTATCAGGTGATAGCGTCTTACTGGTGTGACCGCAGCACTGCTCGGCGCAGGCCAAAGTGAAAGCGGCCTGTATGAACGACGAAGAGAGACTAGCTGGCTGGTGCAATGGCAGCTATGCATGTGGACACTATGATATCATATACTCGTTACTAGGAGTGCTGGGTCGCTGCTACCTTTACAAGTGAGAATAATAGAGAATTTTGTTACTAGGAACGAAGGGTATTTGTATGGTCTTTTAATGTTGAATATATTTTAGACATTGCTTTATTAATTGTAATATCCCCAAAATGTGGTGACCCTACTTTGCTTTGTACCATGTAGGTTGCACCTGATGATCTGGCTTTAGTCCACGAAACTGATTATGGTTTAATAAACAACAATTTTACCAGCTGGTAGCAGAGTTCTTTCTAGCATCATGCCATTCAACAGCGTTGATTGCCTGGAATATAAAATAGTTTGTGACTTATGTGTGAATAACAGAGTAGTCATGGAGATGTAATAGAAGGCAAGGGTATCAAAGGAGGTTCGAGGAGTCATAAACAAGAACAATAATGTGAGTTCAGAAGGTCAGCTAGAGAACCTACAGTGCCTGATACATTTCGTAATTATGTCAGCAAGGAAAAATCCTCGACACTACCAGGAATCAAACTTGTATCCCCGCTCCCCCCACGGCAGTCTTCCACAAGAACCACTCAGCTACAGAGACCAACAAAACCCTATAAACAGGAATTAAATAACAGTGGTATTGTAATTAAAGAATGGCTTTAAGTGACCAAGTTGCCATTATCGGCAATCATTTAGTTTGAACGAGGTCATCTAATAGGGCTACAAGAAGCTGGATGTTCCTTATGCAATACTGCACAAAGACGTAGGGCAGGAATGTAGCCACTGTACATGATTGCTGGCACCGGTAGTCACGAGAATGTGTGGGTGCAGTAAGATGGAGCTCCTGATGCCCACATGGCACTATGAGAGGGAAGACAGACATGTTCAGCATGTGACTCTGGCACATTGTACTGCATCTGCAGCAACAATTTGGCAGATTATTTCAAGGACAGCTCACTGCCAGAAGCTGTGTAGTGTGTGTTCCACTAACCCCAAACCATCGCCATTTGTGACTTCAATGGTGTCAAGGGAGAGCCTCACTGGAGCGCAGAGTGGAGGTCTGTTGTGTTTCCTGATGAAAACTGTTTCTGCCTCAGTGCCGGTGATGGCCGTGTGTTAGTTAGGAGGCGGCCAGCTGAAGGTCTGCAACCGACCTGTCTGCGTGCTACACTCACTGGATGTACACCTGGAGTTACGGTCTGGAGTGCAATTTCATACGACAGCAGGACCACTACTGTGGCTATCCCACACACTGTGACTGCAGATTACTATGTCAATCTGGTGATTTGACACATTGTGCTGCCATTCATGAACAGTATTTCATGGGATGTTTTGCAACAGCACAAAGCTCACTCACATACTGCTATTGTAACCCAACATGTTCGATGGAGTGTGGACATGTTGCCAGGGCCTCCTCAGTCATTACATGTGTCTTCAATGGAGCATATATGGGCCTATGGGACATCAACAGATGACACTGGTGTTGACCAGTGTCATCCACAAACAGCATTAACCATCCTTGTATTGACATACCCATTGCAACAAGCATGGAAGTCTATCCTACCTGGCACCTATACAAACACGTGTGTGTGTGTGTGTGTGTGTGTGTGTGTGTGTGTGTGTGTGTGTGTGTGTGTGTGTGTGTAAATGTTCAGGTTTTCCATTTTTCCTGTGTGCCATTAGAGACTTGAACGATAGAGAAAGAGCTTGAAGAGGGTTTGATTAGCCACTTAATTGTGAATCACACAGTAATCATGTAGATGTGAAGGTCAGTTTCAGCTAGTATTTTCCATTCTTTTGTAAATAATTCATGATAGTATTGTGCAACCACGACTTATCAAACTGACAGTTTGACAGCATTCACGCTTATCAGGATATGCAGAGAACTGGAATTACTTTTTTTCCGAATCCTGAAGGTATTTTTCCTGTCGCATATGTTAGTCAACAGGTGGAATAGTTTTGTCATGGCGGGCTCTCTAAAGATACAAGAGTGCTAAGGGAATGTCGTTTACTCCATGGTCCTTGCTTCAGTGGCCTGTCACATTCTCCTCGTAGTAACCTATCTCCGATCTCATTTTAATTTGCTTCCCCTTTCTCCATTGGTTTACTTGCAAAGGTAAGCCTGAGTGGAGGTAGATCACACTGTCCAATGACCCAGATCTGCAGATCATAGTAGGGACCACGCCTCCAGCCTTGCCTCCTTCACTTCCTGTCACATGGGGCGACTGATTTGTTTCACTCTGCCCCGTCGTTGCACCTCCCAGTCTGACTGTTAGTGACATCCCGTCTCTGAGTCACTACTCACCTCATGATTACCAACATTAATTCTGCCTCAGATGCCTACTAGCAGAATCACTTAGTATCCCACAACCATGTGTGCTCAGAAAAGCGTGAATTGTGAGTGCTGGACATCGATGACACAATTAAACAAATCGGCATGAAGGGCTGCTGTACACTTATCATATTTCGCTTTCATAATATTTCTTACAGCGATTTAGGTGACAGAATGTATGCTGGTTTGCAGAACTAATGGATGAAAGTAACTTTTGTGTCATGTGCAACTTAGCTCGATGAAACCTGGATCATATGTGGAAAGAAGTGCTAAAGTATACACTGACGTGACAAAAGGAATGGCACAGTGATAGAGATGGAAGTAGTATCGGCTACATGAGGCATACAACTGCAGTACACTGATGAAGCTGTCCTAATTTGCATCAATCCTACAAGACCCAGGCAATCATCGTAGGTTGTACCACTCGCTCCTTCTGGCTCCACAATTTTTACCTCACTATTTACGGTCATCATATCAGCCTCACTCCTATCCTGAAATACCTTGGCGTCACCATTAACCATAACCTCACCTGGACTCACCATCTCTTTACCACACAACACAAAGCCCACAATAGACTCCACTTCCAGAATCTTGTGTCTGGTTGGACATGGGGACTGCATCCTTCCAGCATCCTTCACACCTAAATCCTTGATTCATCCCGTCCTTTGTTATGCCAGCGTCGCCTAGATTTCTGCTCCATCCAGATTCTATAAGGCTATCCAAATCCTTGAACAGCATGCACTCCACCTTGCCTTCCTCATCTGCCTCCCATCTCCCATGGGGATCCTCCACGACCTCATCCCCTTCCCACATCTTCTCCTTTTCCTCAAACACATCCACACCTTGTACATCATCTGCAGATTCGATCTCCCCCACCCCTTGGTGTCTTCTATCCTCTCCACCACCAGTGTGTAACCACAGCTTTATCATCACACCTTTACCTTACCATCTCCACGCCATCCGCCTCCCTTCCCAATGCAACTTCCAGTGCCTATCCCTCCTGGATGGTGAGCTTCGCCCTGATACCTACTCCTCCTACCAACTCTAACCCCGCCTCCCCCATACCCCTTCTCAGGGCTCCCTCTCCCCCTCCTCTTCCCTTACCCTGACCGGTTTTTTCCTCCCTCACCGCCCCCTCCTTTTCCAGTGCACGCCTTCAGCGTCTTTGCGCTCCCTTCAGACTTGCCTTCCCTCTCCATACCCCGCCACTTGCCCCTTGGTGAGCTGCACTTGCTTTTCCTCCCACCCTCTCCAGTACGTCTGCTCCTCCTGTCCCTTCTTTCCCCTCCAATCAGGCCTCCCCGCCCCTCCCCCTTCCTCCTTGGCAGTTTTTGCCCTTAGTCATGTGTACTCTGTCATTACAGTGGTTTTAAAGTGTCGTTGTTCTGGTGTGTTTTAATGTTATGGCCAAAGTTTAACTCATGTGTGTGACCTCAGTGTTGATTACATGCTACAAATCGCCAATTGTGTTTTTTACTTTGTGTGGACCTTCTTTTAAGTGTTCCACACTGAACGTCTCTATGTACAGTCTTAGACATAAAAACTGACCGCCGGCCGGCCGCCACAGAGACTAAGTCCGAGCCAATAAATCTGACCGCCCTTGACAATTCCGGCCAGCTGCACAATCTGGCAACACTGTAATATGCGGAACAGTCAAGAGGAAGTGTTGTCTACTTCGCAGACGTTGTCAGCTTATGTGAGCCCGAGGTCTAGTGGAAACCGTCGTGCATTCTAAACTTATGGTCGCCTGTTCGCACCCAACTGTATTTTTTTTCATTTCGGCCCTCGCCTAAAGTTATGAGTCTGATTGAACATAGAACATAATTCGCTTCACATTCTACCCACCAGCAGTAACAAGAACTTCCACAAACAGTTCCGCAGGACAACTCATGGCTGCGACGTGATCAGAACAGCTTACACTCGAGCGTTTCCTCGCGCTGCAGCGGCCACCGGCCACCGGCCAGACGCCACCCGCCGCCTGAAATCCGGCGCCGCCCAGGTGAACGCGGCGCGACTCTGTCAGTGTGTGTGTGTGTGTGTGTGTGTGTGTGTGTGTGTGTGTGTGTGTGTGTGTGTCAACTGTCATTTTCGAATTTGAAGCTCTAGTTATCGTCTTACAGTTAAGCATTGGATTTTGCGTACCTGAAAATCATGAACTACGGTTAAGCATTGTAAAATTGAGTCGCAAGTGGAAAAAGATGTAACAACTGCAACAAAATATATACTTCCGGTATAACAGAGGGGTGAATGCAGAGGAGGCAGCTAGAAAGATTTGAACTGTGTGTGGAGCGAGTGCTTTTGGGGAAAATACGACAGAAAAAGATATTCTTGTTTCAACAAAGATCGTTCTGGCATGAATGATTTTCCACATTAAGGAAGTCTCGACTACTGATATATGTGATGGATTACCACTTAACCAGCATGCGACATTTGCATTCAACAGGGAAAGTTCAGAAGTCTGGTGTAGGAGTACTGCTTGCTCTAATCCGAAACAACAAAAATAGCCGGAGTGACTATTATTGAACGTCATCAGGTCGCTCATTGAGCATTCCTATGCAGTACTGTTACTGGTAACGAGTTATGATGCCTTTATCGTTAACTTACTAAAAAGAAATGAAAGGCTGAGCCCCACCAAAAGACAAACTCGAGCAAAGGGTAGTGTGAACATAATAGTTTCCATCTGATGGCACCAAAAATGTGTTTTGAGCTACGAATTCTGCTCCAAAGGGTGTGTGCATCACAGCAGGAATTTGTTGCCAACAACTGAGACACCTTTCTGTCGCAGTGTAAGAAAATCGACTGACAAAACTACATCACCTGTGCTACTGCATGATAACGCAGCCTGTTGATTTGAGAAACAAAACTATCCAGGAGATTGACAGGAAAGGAGTCTCTCAGGCACTTGTATTGACAGCGAAGTCATCTCTCAAGCAGTTGTCCCTCTCGTCATATACTCGTAGAATTTTACGTTTTCCCCTCTTGATCGATCAAACGTCAAGCCAATTCATTTCTAGACGAAAATACTCTTCAAAACACACTGGTTTAATGACATCGTTAGAAGCAGTAGGTTTCTACGGGCGTAGAATTTGTAAACTACTTTAGCATTGTCGGATTGTTTTAGATATAGCGCAAGAAATTTCTGTTGCTGATTAATTTCTCTTTGATGATTACTGTTGCGTTCAGTAAACTAATGGAAAACGCAATTAAAATGTTCACTGTACTAACACAAATTAAATTCAGGCTACTGCAGAAACATCACGACGGTAGTCTGTCATAATAAAGCATTAAATATCTGTAAGACGATTGCGCCTATTTCAACACTAATTTGTAGGATATTACCGACTTTTGAATTCAAAAAGTCTGTATTTACTTCATTTACTGTACCATTCGCAAGTATTATGAAAATGTGGCAGTTCAGAGACAAAATTATGTATTCACAACAAAAAGTATGTCGGCTAAAACAAAAGTGGCATTATGAACTATGCAGCACCGTAAAGTTTTCTCTCTGATACTAAGGAGTACTAAAAGTAGCAAGACGAATTTTTCTCAAGCGTTGTCTTACGATTCCCTTATTGAGTTTGTATCTGCCAGCTTGAAGCTCTGCTACAAAAGAATTAAAAATCTGGCTTTCAGAGAGTCTCAAAAGGTGAACGTAACCAGCTTGCACCTGGTAGCCAAGCACGTTATCTGAGAACTGGTTTTTTCCTAAAGTTGGGTAGACATCATTTTGAGGTTGAATTGCTGGCAAATGTCAGTCAGACTTGTGCCGTTGGTGTAAGTGTTTCGGTGTGTTGCATTTATGCCAATTATTTTTCTGTAGGTTTTTTCTGTCCCAAATAGAGAGTAAAATTTTCCCATTAGTATTTTCACGTCTGTTGGTGAATTTTGTTCGTAGTTTTTCCGAGTGAGTTACAAAATTTTTCGACATTTTCGGTGTTTTTTCTTACTTTCGATGATGGAGGTTGAAATGCATCAAATGGCTCATAGCTTAGATTAGATTAGATTAGATTTACTTTCATTCCAATTGATTCGTAGTGAGGAGGTCCTCCAGGATGTGGAACATGTCAGAAAAACAACAATACATGACAAATATTTATAACTAAAACAAATAAGCTAATGTACCATTCCACAGGTCCCAAGTGGAACAATCGTCGTTTTTTAATGAACACTAAGTCATTTTACAAATACTAATGCACTGAATTTAAAATAAAAAAGTTTTTTTATTTATTTATAAGGTAATAAACATGTAATACAACTACTGTAATACTTATTTACAATGAACACATTACTGCACTGAAATGGTGCAGAAGTTAGATTATACTTACACACACACACACACACACACACTCACACACACACACACACACATAGCATAGCACTATGGGACTTAACTCCCGAGGTCATCAGTCCCCTAGAACTTAGAACTACTTAAACCTAACTAACCTAAGGACATCACACACATCCATGCCTGAGGCAGGATTCGAACCTGCGACTGTAGCGGTCGCGCGGTTGATGTTGGTGGGAGCATGTGCATTGATGAGTGTACATTTTTTGGGGGGCTCTGAATGAGCATAGTCATAAGTCGATTGTTGATATGTGTGATTTCTTTGACAGAGTTGATAATCGATCTTTGTAAGAGAAATGCCATGCCAAAGATTGGTGCGCATTTTGCTACCTTTTGTTGTGGTTTGCTCTTGAAGATGCGATGGTTCCCGTAATGCAATGTTTCATTGTCAGTTAGTCGTGGTTCTGGAACAGCAAGCACAAGAATTTTTTGTCGGTCGATTTCTTATGTGAGATTATGTAGTTTTCGTGTTTGGATGAATGTATCGATATTTAGTTTGCAAATGCATGTTTTCTGCTTGTAGGGAAATTTACCAGAGATCTCCGATATTCTCTGCTGTGCTAGCCTGGACTCCCCACAATCCGAAAATCCAGCTGCCGCCTATCGACGGGCGGGTTGTGCACCACCTGGGCTAAAGTTGTCTGCGTGGCGGCCGGCCGGCGGTCAGTTTTTGTGTCCAAGACTGTGCATTACGACTCATTACATAAGGGCGAGTTTCCAGTGGTGACGTCATCCGGCAGTTTGTGTGTGTGGAACTCATGTTGTCGATTCCGTTCCTTTCTAGTACATTCGATAGAGGATCTATATAGTAACAATGCGTTTTTGAGAATCTTCTCGAAAGCCACTGTTACCGGAGATACACGCATCAATAATTTCCCATACCTAACTCGCAATACTATTGTTAGATTATTAGTTCAAATATTGTTACGAGTCTCTATGAATTACTATTATTAATACTTCACAATCAACTGACAACTCTCACTCTTCACTAATATTCACACTTGCAGTTGCTACGACTAGGACTTTCTACTTATTCATTCTACAGCCTTAACATTTCTGCTTCTGAATGTAAACTGGCTTCCTATTTGGCGAATAGTCCGTATTTATAACGCTACGTATCGAAAGTTCTCTGTAAAAGAAAACTGTACGATATTCGCGACTTTTCTCGAACAAACGCCAGACAGAATAACTAATCGAGATCAATAGAACGGCCGCGACTTTTCTCGTAGATTGTGTTAGCTGTCTATGTGCCAGACTGAAACGTATAAAATACGTTGTCGCGAGTGCTGCGTGCTACGTAGGAAAGTACAACTACTCGCTCCAGTCGAGACGATTGGCGAAAGAAACGAACTAATAGCGTGCTTGTGACTGGCGTATACAGAGAAGGGCAGCACGAATGGTCACAGGTTTGTTTAATCCTTGGGCGAGTGTCACAGAGGTACTGAAGGAACTGAACTGTCAGACTCTTGTAGATAGACGTAAACTATCCCGAGAAGCGTGCAGAGGATAAGTTCCTGCAGTCGCGCTATTCATCTGTGTTCCTGGTAGCTCAGATGGATAGAGAGTCTGCCATGCAAGCAGGAGATCCCGGGTTCGAGTCCCAGTCGGGGCACACATTTTCAGCTGTCTCCATCGAGGTATGGCAACAACACCTGTCGGCAGCTGAGGATTTCAATTAATTATCATTTATCTCGAGAAAGTCAATCAAGAGAGTTTCAAGAACCAGTTTTAAATCATTACTCTGGGGATATAATACAACCCCACACACATAGGGATCATGTGGATAAGATTAGAATAACTACTGCAAACACACACACACACACACACACACACACACACACACACACACACACACACACAGGCATTCAAAGATCATTCTTGCCGCGTTCCATACGTGAATGGAACAGTAAGAAACTCTAAATACTCGTACAATGGGAAATACCGTCTGCCATGCACCTAGATTGTAGAGAACAGCTGTAAATGTAGAATAAACCGAGCATCAATTAAATTATTAATGTTGGTTGTGACAAATATTTGACTGCTTTTTCTCTCGTCTCGCAGCAATTTAAGTTGTGCTATTAAGCATACTGCAAAGTTGCGTATTTCGTTGTGGTACAAGTAACCAATAGGACTCTATAAAAGTGGCTCCCAGTTCTCGTTAGTACGCGAGAGCCCAGCTACGAGTTAACAGGTGTAGAACCGCATTTTGCCTGCTGACG
This sequence comes from Schistocerca cancellata, assembly GCF_023864275.1. Classification (NCBI taxonomy): domain Eukaryota; kingdom Metazoa; phylum Arthropoda; class Insecta; order Orthoptera; family Acrididae; genus Schistocerca; species Schistocerca cancellata. The sequence goes on along the minus strand of NC_064637.1, from coordinate 29,168,760 downwards.
TGTGCGTCGCGACCTGTCGTAGGTTTCGGCAGAGGACAGCAGGTCGGTTGGGTGACATCGTGGTGTTTACAAAACCTAACGTCGAAGTTTCGCTAAGTCCCAACCAACCACAAACTTTGTCGCATGTTCTGTGTTGACGAGTTCACGTGCCCTGATAACAGGTTCTGTAGCAGCCAGTGTCGCCCGGGCGTTCGTGCGCGCGTTGTTATGAACTGTAAACTTGCTCCAACACATATTTAGCAAGTCAGTTTTGGAAGTGCTGTGTGGTTGATATATGAGAATGGTTTCAGAAGACATCGTAGCAGATCTTTTGAATCGTTTTCTCGGAGACTACGTCGAAAATTTGGACCAATCTCAGTTGCAAATCGGAATATTTGGAGGTGAGCATATTGGGTGCGTCGTAGTTCTGTTGCGTACCGATATTGTAAATAATTTCCATAAGGTACGGCATGTATTTTCTTTTATGTGTTGTAATGCCCTACATGTTATTCAATATTCTGTTAGGTGACGTCGTCCTGCAAGATTTAATTTTAAAACGAAGTGGACTCAATGAGTTAAATTTGCCGGTGAAAACTGTGTAAGGGCATTTAGGTAAGTTACCTCTTCCAAGCTTTTAAGTGATATTAGTTCTGGCTGTGGTTTATGTTTTATAGAAGCAGCCTTCAGAGGTTCCTACTAACAGCTTTTGTAGAGTTAACTTCAGTCGTTCCACATTCCTTCACGTGGAATTTACGGAAAGAAGATTTTTGTGAAAGCTTAACTGAATGAATGACCATCAAAGTTAGTAGTTGTGGAGGACCCCCCTCAATTCCACTACCCGGGTTCGTAGTTTACCTACATTATATTGCATGCCGCCAAGTCCAGTAACACAATTCTGAAAATCCAGTATTTGAGAAAGTCGACTTACACAAAAAAACTTCTATTAAAATTACTTAAGCTTTCTTTAAGTTTAAAGTAAGGTTTGTTGGTTGTAAATTCCATTATATTTTTCGCGTATGTTGGGCACTCCACACGTATTTTTCAGTGACAAACTAAAAAATGGCGTTTTTCGACCTGGGTCACTTTCTTGGGGGTGTGCTATCTATACAGTACAGAGGGAAAACTGCTGAAAACCAGACCCGCAATTTCTTTATTTAAAAAAATATAGTGAAAATCAACTTTTAAAGGCACAGGATACTTACTTTATATTACCGTTTATATTTTACTCTTTAAAAAAATAATTAAAATTATTTTAAAAAACGTGAGAGTTCTGAAAATAACTGCCCAAATTGGAGCCTCCAAAAAATAATCATAGTAGTACCAAATGTGAAATTGCTATCAAATAAGAGAACATGATCTAGTTTCAGATTGTGTGGTATAGCACCAATCAGAAGATTATAGAATTTCTGTCTCCTTTGCTGAAAACGAGAGCCCTGTAGTAGACATTCCAACAGGCTTTCTTTCTGAATGTTTGGTTTTTGTGCCGTTTAAGGCAAAGACTAACCCAATTTTTCCCAGCAGTTTCATCTCTAAAAGGGTGTTAAGTATTAATTCTCTAGCAACTATACAGCATGGCTTTGCCCAATGAAAGAAACTTCCATAGCAAGGCAATACTAAATCAGCTCATCAAATATTTACCCAAAATTGTAAGTACCTGTTTTTGCTGCTTCCTCAGGTGTACTGTTTTTCATATTCGACAACTTGAAAAGTGTTATTTTTGGAACAGTAAACTGTTTACTGAACATTTTTCAACGCATCTTTTTGTGCACTGCGTCAGTAGCTTGTCATTTAAGGAGGACCACTTTCTTTGATCTTCCTTCCCCACTACCATCTTCGAATCTGCAATAGAATTCTGAGTAAATAAGCGTGTGTGCACTAATATAGGGAGACTTCAAACATGAAAAGGTAACGGATCTGCTTCAGGTACTGAAAGGAGTACAGTTTACACAACTACAACCTACATTATGTTAACCAAATGAATTAACTAGACATCTAAAGAGATTGATCATAAACATTAAACTTGAATCTTACTATGTAAGAACACAAAAATAAGTTGAAGGGTTTATCTGCCAATATCTTGGGAAAATAATGAAAAATGTAATGCAGTGCAAAATATTTTCACAGAGTAATTGCATACATTAATTGCCAGTAGGAATTAATTTATATAAATGAGGCAAGAAGAAAATTTGATCTGGACTGGAATTCGAGCTCCGGGTATTCGAACTCGTGGTCTGCAGCGTACTAGGCAGATGCACTGACCACTATGCCGGCCTCTACAACTAATGAGCTAGGACACTGCATCAGTGTCCATGTGGTTGTGATGGCCTACGGAAGCGTCCGATCCCGCGCGTCTGCTTTGACCCATGACGTCAGAAATATGGAAGAAACGACCATAAACCACGATTCCAATATGGCGCATATAAAGTCGTTACGTACACATTATGAGGACGAAAATAAATCGAAAAACAAACATACACACGTTCCACAAAAAGCCTAATGACACTAACGGGCTAGCGTGGGAAATAGGGGGTTTTTGGGTGGGGGCAAACTACATATAAACAAATTTAGACACCCACCCCCATACAAAACCACGCAAAACGACGAAAAAAACCGACATCACAAAACTCCCCAAATACCACTAAACACAATATCATCCGGAATCGGACACTTCGCTTGACCTATATATCCCAACAGCAGCTCCCGATCCCATAAATTAGGACCTAACACTTCCTTTGACTTATATAGCTCAAAAAAATCTCCCGATACAGCCACACATTGGGATCGAACACTTTCCTTGCCCTGTTATCCTTACAACGTCTCCACATACAGCCGTCCCTGGTCCGAGACGCCAAAACTTTAAGTAAGCCTCATTTCTTCACAGCATACTGAACACTTCACGACTTCATCAAAAAATTCGAATAGTTGAAGAAATTTTATTAGAGACAATGCACTGTCCCCTATCATAGCCGACAACCGAAAACTGTTGACCCTGTCAGTCATATCCATACCTACCAAAGACGTAAGAGAAGCAACTTACCAAAATTCACACACGACGCCACACTCTCAAACTAAACCAAAAACATCACCTAACACACCACCAGAGAGCACCAACGATCGCATCAAAACGACACCTACAAACACGCCACTCTCACAAACTAAATTCCGCGCCGTCGTGACGTCACACACCACAACAGCCTTACGTAACGGGTCAAAGCCGACGGGTGGGATCGGACGCTTCGGTCGACCCGTCCAGGTGACATAGTGGTCAGCACATCGGCCTAGTACACTGGAGACCCGAGTTCAAATACCAGTCTAGCACAAGTTTTCAACTTGCCACATTGATATAAATCAATGCCCATTGACAGCTAATGTCTTTAATCCTTTGTGTCTTGATTCATAGTGGCTGCAGGATCAAAATGTCTTTTGGACATCTGCAAAATCTTTGTTGCCAAAACATGTAATGGTGAAAGTGGGTAACTTGTGCACTCCATTAAATGGTGGTAGAAGCAGAAGTTACTATCCACACTTGATTCCTGCAGAGTGCCTGAGAATACATATCTAGGAGACCAAGGGTTCCACTTAAGCAGATGGGTGGTTGGGAGGAGGCATTTTTGATGACTTTACGCTCTTCAGGATCAAAATACCCATCAGAGATGGGTCCATTACCTATTACAAATTTACTGAATTTACCTTGCAGTTTTGGATTTTATAATGAAAAGTGAGTTAACCATGGCAGAGAGCATTAATATACGGTGTGAACATAAACATTAGCCTACACGCCATGTTGGCTTTTACCAGAATCTTAGAAATTCATGTTCATTGACCTCATCAGCTAGCAACAAAATTATCACCATTCAACATAACCTAGACCTTGCGTTACATTGTGTATCAGTCTGTCACCCCAAGCAAGATTTCAGGGGCAGTCCAGTATCACACTCTCACCAAATGTCTTCGTCAAAATGTTAAATCAGTTGTCTGTATCTTCCTAAATTCCTCTATATGATAGTAGTGTTCCTAATATAACACTTTTTCATACATCTACATTTATTTATTAATTTATTGGAATTGTCATCCATTCCAGTCATGTAACAGCATAAAACAGAAAAACAGACTGTAAGATGTTGTTTGTTTGTGGTGGTTGTTGTCCCAACTGATACTACTCAGCTCTCTCCTTTGCAAGTCTTAATCTCTGCATTACTACTGCTGCTGTATACATTTGAGTCTGCTTAGTATTGCTAAGAATTGGTCTCCTTGTACAACTGTTTAACCTCTACCCTTCCTTTCAGTAGCAAACTTAATATTCCTTGACACCTCAGGGCAGCCCTAGGCAATCTGACTTGTCTCCTAATCAAGTTGTGCCACAAAGCTTTTGTCCCCAATTCAACACAGTACTTCTTCATTAGTTACTCAGCCTACTTATGAAGCCTTCATAATTCTTTTCTGAACCACATTTAAAAAGCCTATTCTCCTATTGTCTGTCCTGCCAGTCATTCATGTTTCACTTCCGTATGAGGCTATACTCCAGACAAATATTGAATGTTGACAATGAGTGTATATCTCTTAATGTCATTGTTATATATCTGGATTCAGAAATAATGTGGAACAGTCATACAGAACACACATGTGACAAGTTGTGATGTATTAACTATCTGTTGAGTAAACTGCGCATCTTTTTGAAAAGCCTGCCAAGTTCCTGTTATGCTTTTTTCCCACTGTCATCAAGGTGGGATACATCTGGAGTATCCATAACTAAAATATCTTTCATCTCTTACTTTAAATAATTATGTACACTCATAGCCCCATATCTCTTAATATACATACATACATACATACATACATACATACATACATACATACATATCCAGTGGTCACAGGCCCTGCAGACCATGTGCTGCTCCCACAAACTGCCCCCATTCGTTTGTTCTGTGCTGAGTTACTCCAGGTGTCTTCAGTCCCTAGGACTGCCAGGTTATTCACCAGGTTGTCCATCCAGCACAGCCTTGGTTGTCTCACAGTGTGTCTGGTGTTTGTTTCCCTCAAGTACCCTACATTGCCTGCCCACTGGATTCTTCTACTCTCCACCTTCTGTAGGATTGTTGGTTGTTGCTTGACGATTAGTCATTCATCATTCTTCTCCGTTCTTCTTTGTCTAACATCAGTCTCCATGTCTTCCTCATTATTCTAATTTCAAATATTAGTAATTTTTCCTTTATCCATTTAGTCATGCTACACGTTTCTGAATGGAACACAACTGCTGGGCATATCACTTTTACATATTCTCATCTTAGTATGTGTTGATACTGATTTTGAGCTGAGTGCCTCTGCGAGGGAATACATGCATTACATTCCCACTGCTAATTTTTCCTTTATGTTCAGTTCTGTCCTGTTGTTGCTGGCAAACAAAGATCCCAAATCAGGACTTGTCTGACCAGACCACAGGTTTCCTCTTGCCTAGGTTTTAACTGATAGGCTCACAAGCCCAGCAGAGATGTTGGAAGCACTGTGTTGCTGTTAGCAAAGACACTCACATCAGTTGTTTGCTACCATAGCTAATAAATACCAAATTCTGCTGCACTGTCATAATGGATATGTTCATCATACATCCAAGATTGAGTTCTGGGGTTATTTCATGCAGTAATGCTTGTCTGTTAGCACTGACAACTCTATACAAATGCCACTGGTCTGTCATTAAGTGAAGGCCATCATCAGCCACTGCATTTTCTTTGGTGACATGTAATGCTAAATAGTTTACAAGAATATAGAAAACATTGAACTTACTGCAGCATCTGGGGACAAGAAGAATCACATCCTAGTTAAGAGTGTCACAACCCACGCTCTCGTCGATGGACCTGCTGTATTTCTTGGATGTTTACTGAACTTCAGCTTGGATATAAGCGTCACATTTTCACATGGAAATGGATGGTTTACTGTTGCCATAGTTAGAGATAGTAGTGGAGTTGCTAGTGTATCTGGACTTGAAAGTTTTAATGATAGAGATGTAATTGCCTATCGTACCCACAATATGTTTGAACTTGCTAATAAAGACTTTGGTAAATCTGCTTATGATTCTACCTCTCCACTTGTATTGTATACACGTAACAAACGCAAACTTAATCCTATTGAATCTGTATTTATTTGGATAAAAGGTAAAGGTGTATGTGTATATGTAAAATTTGTTGATGATTGTACTGTATATTTTCATAAATAAAGTGATCTGTAGCGTCAGCCACTAACCGGACAAGGGTACATCTCGAACCGGGGGCTCAAGGAAGCAACAGTTCGAAAAAAATATATATTAAGCATAGTTCCCCATACTGGGCCTCCAGCTGCCAGACTGCCCGCTTACCGTCTAGACGATGGTTACGTAACTGTCTGGCTTGGCGTTGTCAAACTCTTGACACTGTGGGTCTCAGAATATTCAATTCCCATACTATTTCCGAAATAGTGTCCACGCATCAAGCTCCAACTACTGTTACACATTCAAAGTCTGCTAATTCCCATTATGTGGCCGTAATCACATTATAAACCTTTTCAAATGAGTACAAATGATGGCTCTGTTAATGTACTACCTTGTGTACATGATACTACCACCATCTGTATATTTGTTTATAGCTACCCCATGACTTTTATCACCTCAGCATATGCAGCTGCATTTTTTGTGTAAAGAAAAATTTTAACAGTTACAGCCTTAAGGAGTCCATTCATAATCATAATACTCTTTAAACATTACGATAGACATTCCTGATACTTGACTTAAAAAAACACGACTGGCAGGCATGAACACGTGGGAATAAAGCTTTTTAACACTTTACCTGTACAGGCACATTGCATCTCCTAATACCTTTAAAAATAATATCCAAAAATGGCCAGAAGAAAAGGTTTTTACACTCTTAAAGAATTTTGAAGTAGCTGAATAATAAATTCAAGACCAGGTTAATACTCGGTGACAAGTGGTATGCTCCAGAGTTTATTTTTGGAGGAAGCAGTAGTACCAGGATTGGATGTGATGGTCCAGAAAATCTGTTTTGAACTGGATTGTTGGGGTAATTAAGTTCAGTGAAGGCTGAGATGACAATTTTGTATTGTTGTAAAGAGTCTGCATCCAAACAAATACATTTGCCTCAAATTCCAAGCCTGTATGGGAGCAAACATTTGACATTGAAGGGATGGAAACCGTCATAATGTAAGTACTGTAGTTTGTTAGTAGGTTTAATGTGGACAGAAGTGTGTAACTCGTCTTCAGTGATGATTAGATCAACATCAAGAAAAGTGACATGGGCTCAGGGTAGGACCATGTGAAATTTAATTGGGAGAAGGTTTTTAGAGTGTCCAGAAATTTTAATAGGTCAGCCTCAGCATGAGTCCATACGGCAATGACGTCATCAATGTATCAAAAGCAAACCAGGGGCTGAAGGCTTATGGATCCCAGGAAAGCCCCCCTCCCTTCCAGGAACCCATGATTTCCCATAATCATACCCTGAAATAAGATCCATTCTCTCTGGGAATGTGACCACCACACATAGAATATCTTTTTGTTGCCCTCCCTATCTCCGCAACATTCCCGTCAGACGCTATGCTCCTTCCGCACACTTCTCCCTACCCTACGACTCCTATCCATGTGACTGTCACCACTGCAAGACTTGCCCTATACACCCTCCTACCACCACCTATTCCAGCCCTGTAACTTTCAAAACATGTACCATCAAAGGGAGAGCCACCTATGAAATGACATGTGTCATATACCAGCTGTTATGTAAACACTGTTTTGCCTTTTACATCAGCATAAGTACCGTCCAGTTGTTACTCAGCGTGAAGGTACATAGGTGGAGGGTGTATACCAGCAACATGCAATATCCTGCAGCAGAGAATGCTCTACAAGACAGTCATTAACTCGGTGACTGTTTCACCACAGGTGTCATCTGGATTCTTATCCCAGACTCCAGTTCCTCAGAACTCCACAGGTGAGAACTGGTGCAACAACATGTACCTGGTTCCCGCCAACTACCTGGTCTTAATTTATGTTAATTGCTTCCATATCACCATTTATGCACTGTAACTACTCCTTTCTTCACTCCATTTTAGTTTTGTACAACTCTCATTTTCTGCCATGTCCATTTTTCTCATCCCTGTCCTACCCCTGTTATATACAATGACAGGCTTTACTCTTATTAACTCATACAGAATGTTTGAGTAGTAATCTCTGTCTTGCATATTACCCTGTCTTCTACCTTTAAGCTCTCAGGTTTTCAAACCTCATCCACTGCAGTTCCCAACAATCTGTCTTCCCTTCACATCCCATCCTGTAAGTCTCCCCTGACCTGGGTTCTGGGAGACTTTCCTGAACAAGTACCCCTTTTTCTAAACCTCTCCAGTTTTTTTTCGTTCACCCCTCGTCCTCCCCCTTCAACTCTTCTGCCAGGTGGAGGAGCCACTGGCTACGATAGTTAAACCTTTGCAAGTGCATGTGGATTTTTTTGTCTATCCATTTACATTACATTGTCGATAATTGTCTTGTTGTTATATTCGATCGTGTGATGCACTGGTGTGTATAATGTGTTGCCTTTGCTATCTTTCCAGAATTTGTCCATAAATAGAGGTTTTAAATTCTCTTGCACAGTGTTTACTTGCTTCAGTTGTGCCTGGTGAATGGTAGTGTGTGCTCCTGTTGAAATATTGGTGGCTATTGAGATCACCCTTCTGCAGTCCTGTAAATTATTTAAACAACTTATCATCTTCTTCTTGAAGTCAGAGGTTATTCTGGGTATCTCAATCTTGCATATCAGGTGAATGAGTTTGTTATGTTTTTGAACCCAATACTATGCATGTATCTTGGATGCCAGGTGTACTCATTTTGTTATGGCCTGTTCCCCAAGCATTTCAGTATTTCTCCGGGATGTCACCTACTCCATGTGCCTTGTTTCAGCTTAGGCCTTTCAATCCTCAATCCCATTATTCTCACAGCATAGCAGGTCCTGTCACCTCATATTCCCTGTCCTTGACAATGTTTTGTTGTTTCCTTCCTTTGTACAGCCTTTTTGTATTTTCCTTACAACTATTACTCTTGCCCTGTTTGCTTGCTTCTGATAGTTTTCGTAATATTCATACAGGTGCTTCTATTTTCTGCAAAGGTCTGTTAAATTTTCTTAATAACAGCATTTATATTTCCCTTAGACAAATGGTCTTCTTCTGATTGGATTTTTGCTCTGGTCATTCCTACTCACCACACTGCAGTTGCTGACATTCCCATTTTTCAGATATCTGTATTCCCTTTTGCCTTCTTGATTTCCTGCATTTATGTATTTTGTTCTTCATATATGAATTTCAGTATCTCAAAACGTAAATTCACACTAGAAAACTTTAAAGCTATGTGATGAGAACTTTATCCTCACAACAGAAAATAGACAGCCAAAGTAAAAAACATTTACAACAATAGTAAATGCTGTGCAGTTGAAGAGAAACTGAAAACATGCATGGGTCATTTTGGGTGTAATTGTACATATTGTCCCAACCTTGCCGCCTCAGATTCTGTTCATATCCGGTTTTGAGATGCCCAATCCTGTTATAAGTAATTCCACAATTTCTTAGCTACTGATATGCAAGATACTTTTCCACATGGTCTCCAAAAGCCATGATAAGTCTATATTTTGTGACTAAGATGAAAATTTTTCATCGGTTTTGAGGTGTGTGCAGGTGCGTTTGTGCGTGTGTTAGTGTTTGTTTTTAGTTATGCTGCATTCCTGACACACTTGTTCAGCAAAGTGAACAATAAGAGGTATACAAGTTTTAAGGTTTTTGATGTAGTTTTCGCCACACCAGAGACCCTCTAAGTTATCAAGAAATGGCGTCGTAATGAAAAATGTAATAAATTCAGGTAGATGCCATTTCCTGTAGTATGACTGTCAGCATCATCAGAGACCTACAGTATATTAAAGATAAACTGAGACCTACAGTATAATAAACTGAGTTTTCAAAGTTACGAGTGTATATACTCTTCCATTTACGCCTGCCAGCAGCTTCAGCAATCTAGTAGCATGAAGATGTCTCGTTGGGTTTGTCAGTGTCACATTATCTTTTGTTTCTCCTAACGCATTGGACAGTTGGAATTGTACATAACCACAATGGGCCAGTAATGTGTTCATCATTCATTGCTAATGTTAAATCCTCTATTAATTAGTACCAGACACATGTTCACTGAGTGTATACATAGCAACTGTTTGAAAGTTGTGGCTTGCAGCAGTTGGAAATGTGCTGTCATAGTTATGAAGACTACCGACTCATGCCAATATGTATCCCCCTCTATGGGTCTGAGGATTAGAATAGGCCTGAGGTATTCCTGCCTGTTGTACGAGGCAACTAAGAGGAGTCTCTCACGTTTCAGCCTATATGTGATGGTCCCCTGTAGGGACTTAACTCCGTTTTTCAAAATTTTCCTGAACAGCGAGCCAATTGGGGAAGGCCACCTTACGTGGTGGATTGTGTCTATTGTGCCTTGAGATCTTTAGCTCACTTTCTCGTCGTCCCACTGCAGTCCAGCTCATTCTCCATCCCTTGGGATAGGATTCCTTCCTGGGTGCGTTTTCCACCATGCACTGTGCAGTGTTGCTTTTTGCGCCGACGATGAGCGTGGACTTCTTTGCACCTCATATCCTGCACAGTAGCCAGACCATTGTGGTGGGGCTGTGATGTACCCTTTTGGTTGTAGGCCCCTGACAACATAGTGATTGCTCTGCTGATGCCTGTGCTGTTAACTCCCGATGTATGCCAAGGAGTATATGTCAGTCATCCTGGGGCATCGGGACTCCCGGCAATGGCCATCCTGCCAGGTGGCCTTTGCTGTGACTGGGTGGCTCCTGTAGAGAGGGCCCCTGGTCGGAGTGGGTGGCATCAGGGCGGATGACTAGCGATGAAGTGTACCACGTCATCATTTGCTGGTGATCAAACACCAGTAATCTCTAAGCCCTCCAAGTCCCAGTACAATGCAAGAAAGTATGACCCTAAATCATTCCCCTCCATGGCCACACCATGGGAGAAATGCCAGGCTAAGGATGTCAGCAAACCTTATTCACCCCGGTGAACTGATGGGGACTCCTTTGTTTCGATGAAGCCACAGATTTTTGTAGAGCGTTTAGAGAACAAGTTTGGGGAGGCAAAGGGCTTGTCTAAAATGTGATCTGGGTCAGTCTTGATAAAACCAACATCCTCTGCCCAGTCACAGGTATTACTCACTTGTAACAAGTTGGAGGATGCTTCTGTTACCATCATACCACATAAGAGCTTAAATATGGTTCAAGGTATTATCTTCCACAGGGACCTTCTTTTGCACTCTGACGACGAGCAGCACATCAATTTAGAGCGGCGAAGTGTTCATTTCATGCGGCGCATCCATCGGGGTCTGAGGGATAAGGAGGTTGCCACCGGTGCCTTCATCTTGGCCTTCGAGGATGACACCTTACACGAAAAGGTCAAGGTGATGGTCTACCGCTGTGATGTCAACCCATATATCCTTCCCCCAATGCGGTGCTTCAGGTGCTGGAAGTTCAGCTATATGTCTTCCCGCTGTAGTTCCAGCATCACATCCCAATAATCAATGTGCCCCGCCTCCCATCTGTGTAAATTGCGGAGAGCATCATTCAGCTTGCTCGCCAGACTGCAGGAATTTACAGAAAGAGAGGAAAATCATGGAATACAAGACCCTGGACCGACTGACCTACACTGAGGCTAAGAGGAAATACGAGCACCTACATTCTGTGGCTAGGGCCTCCTCATACACCACTGCTACGAGAACAGTTGTAGCACCATCAGTTCCGCAAACTGCAGTCGGCTCTCAGAGCCAGAAGGCTACACCTGCCCCCTTGATGGTGGGGTGTGCTTATCCCCTTGTTGCTCTCGCACCACCTACCTGGGAGCACTTACCTGAACCATTGGGGACACCAGTCCCCACTTTTCAGCTGCAGAAGTGTAAGTCTTCTTCAGCTTCTCGCTAGGAAGGGGTCCCTTGAGTCACTCCTTTCCCAGGTTTCTGCTAATTGGAAATACGACGCCCGCCAGTGGCTGTAGTGCCCAGAAGCAGCTCGTTGTAGAGCCTCATGATCATCCTCAGTCCCGGACACCGAATCAGTGAAGCCCTCCCAGCCTGAGAAACCCAAGGAGAAGCAAGAAAAGTCCAAAAAGAAGACCCCTAAGGTCAAGGAAATTGCAGTGGCACCCACACCACCAGTACCTACAAGCTCTGCGTCTGAGGATGGGGTGGGGATTCTGACGTTCGCTGAGGACCTAGATCTCTCGGACACAATGGATATAGACTGCTCAGGGAATATGTTGGTGGCAACAAGTGAACCTGAGGCGTACACCACCTCATTGAATGTTCTGTGCCTTCCCAGTCTCACGATGACATCATCCTCCATTGGATTTGCAGGCGGTGAGCACGGGGCCCTGAACTATTCCAGATTTCCTTCCTTTCCTAGGCTGCATTTCATTTCATTTCCTTTCCCTTCCCCTCCTTTCCTGTCCTTGCTCCTTCCCCTTTGCCCTCTCCTCTCACTCTCTTGGTGTCCTTTTTTATGTTGGCCCCACTATCCTCCTGGTTATGTTGGCTTTGCAATTTGGTTTAGTTGCATAATTATCTCATCCTTTTGGCATTCTCTGGTACCCCTCTGGGGTTTGACCTCCATTACTAAATTTCTATTCCGTAGTGTGAGCCATTTGGGGAAGACCACCTTACCTAGTGGCTCTGCCGTGTGCCCTCCTAGTTCCCCCACCGTTTCCTTAACGTCGTTGTCTGATGCTAGCTAGGGTGCATAGCCATCATGGTAGCCAGCCCATGTGGTGGGGTCGCTACGTACCCTTTTGGTTGAGCCCCTTGAAAACACAGGGATGACACTTCTGATACCTGAGCTGTGCCCTACTCATGTAAGCCTAGGAGTGGTTGCTTGTCATCTTGGAGCATCGGAACTCCCAGTAATGGTCGCCATACCAGATGGTCCTTGCTGTGGCTGGGTGGCGCCCGTGGGGAGAGCCCCTGATTGTAGTGGGTGGTATCAGGGTGGACGCTATACAAATGAAATGCATACAGGTCCAGAACTCTGGCCGTTCTTCTACGGCTGTCTCTTAGCATGGAAATGATTCTTCTAGTGCTGCTTCTTCTGCCCCTTTGACCTTCCCTTCCATGGCTACCCCCTGGAAGGCGAGTCAGGCTCGTCAGTGAGGGGTGAAACTTTTGCCCCACTATCTGGTATGCACCACGACTGATGGGGATACTTTCACCAAAACCAAACCTTTATTTTTTGTGGAACACATTGACGACAAGTTTGGTGAAGTGGACTCTGAGCAAGATACAGTTGGGTTTGATGCTGATCAAAACTGCTTCAGCTGCCCAGTCTGCAGCCCTTCGTGCCTGTAACCATTTTGACACAATTCCTGTGTCCATTACAACCCCACCAGTCTCTGAATATGGTTCAAGGTGTAATTTTTCACAGGGACCTCATCCTTCAAACTGATGAGGAACTTGGGGACAATCTCGGATGGCTGGGTGTTCACTTTGTTCGGCATGTTCAGAAGGGTCTGAAGGACAATTTTATTTGTACTGAAGCCTTTATCCTGTCCTTTGAAGGGGATACCCTCCGTGAGAAGGTAAATATTACGGTTTATTGATGGGACATGAAGCTGTACATCCCACCACCTATGAGATTTAAGTGCTTTTTTTTGGCCATATGTCTTCCCACTCTTCCCAGGTTCCTCTCTGTGGTTACTGGACGTCCATTCAATGAGGGCGTTCCTGTATCCCCCCTCGTGTGTGTTAATTGTCATGGCACTCATTCTCCATGTTCACCAGATAGCCCAGTTTAGAAGAAGGAAAAGAAGATACATGGCTTAAAGTCCCTTGATCGTCTAACCCACACTGAGGCTCCTAAGAAGTATGCAAGCCTTCATCCTGTGTCCATGACATATAGCTATGCTTTAATTATATTGTCACCCCTTCCTCCCCCTTCCTTACTCCACTCCCAAACTCCCCTCCTCCTCCCCTCCCCTCCCCTCCCCTCCCCTCCCCGCCCCACTCTTCCCCTTCCCTGAGGCTCCCACACCCACCCCTCCAGGTGCCACTCCCCCTCCCCAGCCAGAGAAGTGTCCCATTACTTTGATGTCGGCTGGTCTAGGGCGCCCCTCCCGGGATCCCCCTTCCTGGCACCTTCCAGCCCAAAGGCCTGCTGCCACACGACCAACATGAGAACCAAGGTCTGTGGGCCCCCAGGTCGCCCAATCTCTTTCTGTTCCAAATCTTGTTGCAACTGGCTCCTTTATGCCGCACAGCTGTCCTCAATCTCAAACAGAAAACAAGAAGAAATATAAGTCCCAGGACAAGGAGCCATCCCCACCTTTGCAACTTGACTCTGAGCTGTTGTTCATGGATGTCCCCCCCCCCCCCCCTCCTTGTCGGTTGATGGGTGGTGAACTGGTGGCATGACTGGCTTTAGTCTGTTAGCCCCCCCCCACCCCCATTTGAATCATCATTCTGTGGATATTGAATTTTAATGGATATTACTGTCGCCTTCCGGAGTTGAAATCCCTTATTTCGTTTCACTCTGCAACTTGTGTGGTTCTACAGGAATCTCATTTCACTGAGGACCACTCACTAACCCTCCGTGGGTTCCATGGTATCTGTCGAAATCGGGTCAGTCTCCTGCGGGCTTCTGGAGGCGTTTGTACGTTGTTCTGTATGGACATTCCTAGCATGTGGATTCCTCTTTAAACGACATTGGAAGCGGTTGCTGTTTGGGTCCACCTGGACTGTGAGGTCACGGTTTGCAATCTTTATCTCCCTCCTGACAGGACTCTTACACCTGCTACATTAACTGCCCTTCTTTGGCAACTTCCTCCTCCTTGGGGATTTTAATGCTCACTTATGGCAGTGAATTTTCCTTTAATCGAGGTCTTCTCATAGACCACGTCTTCTTAACGATGGCTCCCCTACTCACTGAAGTCAGGTCATAGTACCTTCTCTACCACTGGTGTTTCTCTTTCTTCTCCCTCCCTCGTCCCTTCATTCCACTGCTCACCACACGACGACCTTTGTGATAGTGACCAGTTCCCGTTCATTCTCTTTCTTCCTTCAGGTTCCCCGATGCACAGGTTACCTCGTTGGTCTCTTCAATGCGCCGATTGGCCTCTATACACTGAATGGGTCGTTCTTTCACCCTCTTTGCAGGTTGTATCCATGACGTCCTCTGAGATGTGTCTGATGCGATTGTTCGCGCCGCTAGCCTTGCTATCCCATGCTCATCCAGACCATTTCGCAGTCAGCAAGTCCTGTGGTGGAGTCTGGCCATTGCTGTTGCCATCCATGGTCGCCGTCAGGCTTTGCAACACCTTATGAGGCACCCATCCGCTGTCAATCTTACTACCTTTAAATGCCTTTGCATAAAAGCCTATTACTTAATCAAATGGAGCAAATGGGTGTGTTGGGAACGCTTTGTTTCTTCCCTCCGTTCTACTGTCCCTATGTCACAGGTATGGGGTACACTTTGCTGTCTCCAAGGTTGCCTTCAGCAGTCTACCCTCCTAGACCTTACCCTCCTGGATGGCTTTTGCATACACCCGTTGATTCTCGCGGAACATCTTGCGACCCACTTTACAACAGCATCAGCATCAACGTCCAATCTGATTGCTTCATCAGAGACAGCAGGCCAAAGCTTCTGCCTTATGTTTTACCCGTTGTCAGTCAGAATCTTACAACGAAACGTTTACTGAATGTGAACTTCTTTCCGCACTTTCTTCTTCTGATTATACAGCTCCTGGCCCAGACTCCATTCATAACCAATTGCTTCAACATCTGTGCTCCACGACGACATCTTCGTGGGGATGTTTAACTGTATTTGGCTCCAGGGTGACCTTCCTTCTCAATGGAGGGACAGCATCATGGTTCCTGTCCTTAAGCCTGGAAAGAATCCCCTTTTTGTCGAAAGCTATCGGCCAATTAGTCTGACAAACGGGTTTTGCAAATTACTTGAATGGATGGTAGCCCGTTGGCTCAATTGGGTCCTCGAATCTCAGGATCCATTGTCCCCTTACCAGTGTGGCTTCCGAGAGGGGCGGTCTCTGATCGATCATTTGCTTCACTTGGAATCCACAGTTCGGCAGGCTTTTTCCCAGTGCCACCATTTAGGTGCAGTATTTTAAGGGCCTTCACAAGGCTTGGTGCCTTCTAATCTTACGTACACTTAATGAGTGTGGTCTTCAGGACCCACTCCCGATTTTTATCTGCCATTGGTCGTTCAGGGTTTTGGTTGGTATTGTTCTTAGTTCTCCACAGACTCAGGAGAATGGCATCCCACAGGGTTCCGTATTGAGTGTACTTCTTTTCCTCATTGCTATGGATGGACTTGTAGCCTCTGTCGGTCCTTTGGTCGCTCCTGCCCTGTATGTGGATGATTTCTGCATTTGTGTTAGTTCCTCTTCGATGGCCTCTACAGAACGACAGCTCCAGGGAGCTATACGGCGTGCCTCTGCATGGACCCTCTCACACGGGTTTCAATTTTCTCCTTTAAAACCGCAGATGTTCCACTTCTGTCACCGTACTATGATCCACCCTGATCCAGAGCTCTATCTCGATGCATAACGATTGCCTGAGGTCCCACAGTTTTGTTTCCTAGGTCTTCTTTTCGACAACAAGCTCACTTGGCTGCCCCATATCAGACTTGTGAAGGTAGGATGATTCGTAAACTCAATGCCCTTCACATCCTTGCCCACTCATCTTGGGGTGCGAACCGCTCCCTCCTTCTCCATCTTTATCATGCTCTAGTTCTGTCTCACTTGGAGTATGGTTGTCAAGTTTATGGTTCGGCTGCTCCTTCCACACTGCACGTGCTAGATCCAGTCCACCATCGTGGTATCCGTTTGCCCATTGGTGCTTTCCATACTAGCCCTGTTGATAGTCTCCTGGTTGAAGCTGGGTTTCCTCCCCCCCTCCTTTCTGTTCAGCAGTCCCAGCTTCTGGTTTCTTATGCAACTGCTGTCCATTCCTCTCCCACTTATCCTTCCTATTCTCTCCTGTTCCCAGACCAAGGATGTTGCCCTTCTGATTCCCACCTTCGGGCGGGTTTACTGGTTGGGCTCTGCCTTGCATCTCTTTGCTGTGATTTTCAGCTTCCTTCTTTGTCCTGTCTCCCACGTTCCCTCCCCAACACCCCCTTTTGGTTAGTTCCTTGGCCCCGGATTTGGATGTATCTCTGCTGAGGTCGGAAAGATTCTGTCCCGCTGATGGTGTTCAGTTGTTTGTTCTGCCGAATTTTATGGTAGTTTGGGGATGCTGTTGTTTTTTACACCGATGGCTCTAAATCTGCTGATAGTGTGCGATATGCCTTCACATTCTCTGTTGCCACGGAGAATCATCTCCTGAGAACTACATGTGGGGTGTTTACAGTGGAATCGATGACAATTTGCCAGGCCCCTCCTTTATTACATGGTCCCAACTCAACCGCGTTTTGTTATATATGGACTCAATGAGTGGCCTTCAGGCTATTGGCTGGTGTTTTTCTTGCCATCCCTTAGGCTCCGCCATCCATGACCGTCACGCTGATCTTCACCAAGCTGCTTGTTCCATTGACTTCCTTTGGGTCCCTGGCCATGTGGGTATCCCAGGTAATAAGCTTGCTGATCGTTTGGCTGGAGGAGCAGTCACCCCCCACCCCCACCCATTTCTTTGTTACCCCTGCTGCGGCAGATTTACAGCTGGAAAATATTTTAATCGTGGTTTTAATGTTTTGGCCAGAGCGATATGGCTCAAATTTGCTTTTAAACATATGTGAGTGTTTTTATGCAATTTAATGTGTAAAAATTGTTTGTTGTAATGCCTACCTGCTTAGAGTACTGTCCTGTGATATTGTTAGGGACAGTATCTTCTGAAGAAGGCGCCCCTAGTTGGCGTTGAAAACTAGTTAAGCAATTTTAAATTCTATTCGCAACCAGTTGACTGGAAATTTGTGACATTGTAATTTGTAGCACTTTGATCAGAGCTATAAAACAAGTGTGATGATTTTTGTATGGGTCAGCACTTTACAAAATATGCTAAATATCCTAATCATTGAAGCTTTGCGACAGCAGTGTTTGTAGATGCCTGATACTTTGTAGCTGAGTTGTAGGAACTCTTAATAACGTTTTTTTAACGAATGGCAGAGGAAATGAATGAACACGCTTCTACTCTACTACTGACTGAGCCTGAAAATCCGGTCCGTTAGTCTGTTCAGAGCATAGCTGTATGTTACTACATAAACAGAGAGCAAACTGTATTCATTTCCGAAATCTCTTCATCCATTAGTAGTACTGTCTTTTTTTATGCGTGATTTTGTTTCGAGTGAGAATCGGAGAAGCACAGGTTGCGATTAGCGCCGTCCCCTCTGCTGCCCCGTCGTACGAAGTCAGGTGTTAAAAAGTTTAACAAAGTCTTTGTATGTCTGTGTCATCTCAACTTCGACCATGAATGCATCGATTTAAATATTTATTTGAAGGTTAATTCAATCAGAATTGTCGTGACATAAATTTGGTGGAAGTTTGTTCAGCTGTTTACCTTTAAACTGCTATATAAAGAAGAGAATCCGCTGCCTAGTCAATATGTAGTACATATTTCGATATCATACTATAATTTAAATATAAAAATTTATATAAAATCTCTGCTAGAACAAATGTTACATGGTTGACAATCACCATTTTTGTAATGTCTTTTGGACTTGCTACACCAGGTGCAATTAAAAGACCAAAAAAAGTGATTGTATGTGAACCATAGAAGCATATGCTGGCGAGGACTTCTGTGTAGATCTTTCTGAGAGCTCCAGTTTGCTGCTTTACAATTTGAAGTAGCTCTGACCTCCTGTACAATGAATTGTACAGTGTGTGTTCAAAGAGTAAGGTGACTTTATATTTTTATGAAAAAATATATATTCATTCATCAACATTCATGTTGTCCCCTTAAAAGTACTCCAATTCAGATACAATACACTTCTGCCAACACTTCTTCCAATCCTCGAAGCAGTTCTATAAACACTTTTTGGTACAGCCTTGAGTACTTCCAGCAATGCAGTTTTTATTTCCTGGATCGTTGAAAATCTTTGTCCTTTCATAGGAATCTTTAGCTTTGGGAACAGAAAAAAGTCCAGGACGCCAAATCCGGTGAATATGATGGCTGAGGGGTGATTGTCGTGCTGTTCTTGGTCAAAAACTCTCAGAAGCAACGATTAATGAGCAGGTGCATTTGTCGTGATGCAAAAGCCATGAATTGTTTTCCCACAATCCCGGACGTTTTTAACATATTGCTTATCGCAAATGGCGCAGAATGTGAAGGTGATACTCCTTATTGACCGTATGACCTTGAGACAAATATTCTTGATTTACTGCACAACGTTACTTGAAAAAAAAAAGTGAGCCAAACTTTGACATTTGATGGAACTTGGTGTGCTTTATCGGTCTTGGGTCTCTGGGATGCTTTCATTGGGATTATTGGGCATTGATTTCGACGTCATAACCGTAAACCCACATTTCGTCACCAGTTATGTCCCATTTGAGCAAATCAGGATAATCATCGACGTCATTCAAGAGATCCTGAGCGTTGCTCATGCGACGGTTCTTCTGATCAAAACAGAGAAGTTTTGGAACACATTTCACTGACACGTCTCACGCCCATAAAATCCGAAAAAAATTGCATGGCACGATCTGACCTATATGCCAATATCCTTAGCAACTTCTTCTCTTAAGGTAATTGGACGATTTTCCAAAACAATTATCTTCACAACTTCGACATTATCACCTGTTGTTGATGTGCTGAGACGTCCAGAACGAGGTTCGTCATTGGCATCTTCTTGGCCATTTTGGAAGAGCTTGTACCACCTAGAAACATTTTTTTCCAAGTGTTTTAGAGCAATTCATTCCATTTTTCACACAAAATGTTGCAAATTCTGTGCTCCATTTTTTATAATAATCTAAAATCGCCCAAGCACACTGAAACACGTATAACCTTTCTATCTGTCAAAATCAAGAACTGTGCTGTATACTTAAAACCACAGTCTTACACAGTTATATCCAACGACACAAGTATTTATTATAGAATGTGTTGTAACTCGCCACTGGATTCATTAGTTTTATCCCTACTTCCGCTTATTTTAGAACCATTTTTAGAAACATCTATGCCTTCTAATATTACACAAACTCTTGGAGGCAAAAAAGTAATTCAAATGTTTTGTAAATGACGTAGGAAAGGAATGCAAAACACTTACACTATGCTTCCGACACATCTGAAGTTCTCCTTTTTTGCCGCTTGGAGCGCTAGTGTCGTTCGAGCTGTTAAACGGTAACAACTTTTGCAGCAGTGAGTGTCCCGACTGATATGTTAGTGCTTGAAACTGTGAACATATGTTCAGGACATAAGAAAAAAGATCGATAATCGAATGTAACCTGCCCGCGCAATTCGAAAAGTCACCTTACTTTTTGAACAGCCCTCGTAAAAGTATAGATTGCGAACAAACTTATTGCTGCCTTGATTCACTGCAATCGAGTGTTATCACCTCTACCTCATTTAATTTTTTAAGTGGCCTATGGTCTTCCTCATGGTTTAAGCTTTCAACACACCAAACTCCATCACATTTGATTCAGTATGTTAATCGTGAAACGGTGATGGACAGAGTTACTGTCACATTTATAAATCAGGTACCTTATGGGTTATTCACTGTGCTTTTCGAGAAGTAGTGCAGTGCTATATCATGATCGAAATATGCTGGTTCCTGATGGAAACGCCAAACAGGAGTCAGTGTACTATTTGCCAACAAGAGGGCTTTGGCAAAATGCCAAGGTGCATACAACAAATATACTGACTGTAAGAAGCCTGACAATGAAGGAAAATTTAAAATCGTTGCTTCAAATACAATTGTGCGTAGTAAATGGTGGCAGTTCTATTTCTTGCTAAGCGTGAAAAGAATCCAGCGAGATCAAATATTTACAAAAAAATATCCGAATGTATGAGCCTGAACGCAGCCCTAGCAATTCGCAAATTATAACATTTAACTTTAGTAGCACATGGAGTAAAATCTACATGATAGCTCATTTCTCTGCTACGTAATCACAAAACAATATACTGTCACGTTTTGTTGCATTTTTACCGTAAATTCCGACAAATTAAGAATAATGAAATGATAGGATTTGTTGATTCGATTCGTTCTGCATTTTTAAAACTGACAATTACATAATGCTCGTAATTATAAGTTGTGAGGTTGTAGCGCATTCTGCTGGCAGCTTGCGTTAGTGTCCCAGTCCACAGATCACGTGTTTTGGTTGTTGTGTGTATGTTTACGTTAATACAACATTCATTTGGAAAACGGAAAAAATTGTTACAGTTGGAGCACTAGAACACAGCACAGTAATGAAAGCATATGCCGCCAAACTGTCCAAGATAAAGGCATGATAATAAAAGTTTTCGTAAAAATTAACAGTTCTTTCAAACTTATTTCTGTTTTACAGGAGAGAACATCATTAAAGAAGCTTGTAAGTACGGGTTTCTCTTTATACATCAAGGCCTTGCTGAAGATAACATTTCAAGGTCATTCTCCCTGACTTGTAATATTGAATGTCTCAAACCTCGCAATCCCAGAAAATGTTGGACATAATGATGCCACAACGCTCTTCTCCCCACATACGTGAAGCCACTGCCACTTTTGAACACCCAACGATTTGATCTGTATCCATGTTTAGCTTTTAACAAGAGGGCAGGGGAAAAGGAGTGGGAAGGAAACAGGTGTTTAGGATTACCCGCAGCCAGTGGCAGGCAGGGATTAATGAGGAAAATAGTACATGTTTGCATGAAACTACTTTTTTTTCTTTATTGTGATTTCATTCCCCTGCCCCAAATCAGGGGAGGGCTGTCAGTGGCACAATCTGCCGCTCTTCAGCTGAGTGACACAACAACTAAAACAAGAATAAAATTATGCATACATAAGGAGATAAAAAAGGGGAACATAAAACAAAGTAAGGGGAGAAAATTGAGGTAAAATTACACGGACATGGAGACGTTCATGGGGGACAGTTAAAAAAGTCACCAGAAAATTAAAAAACACAGTTGGCGATTCTTAAAACACAGAGAAGACACTGAATGCGCAGGCACAGGTTAAAAGTCGGCCACAGTAGTAAACACACTCTGGAACAACACACTTAAAACCCACTTGGAGCACACACGACGAAGAATAAAACTGCCAGGCGGGACCTGCCGAGGGAAAGGTCAGAGAGGATGGAAAAGGGGGGGAGAGCATGGGGGAGCAGGGGAAGCGGCGGGATGAAGAGAGGAGAGGCATCAGTGGGTTCACGTAGAGGCAGGAGACACGTGGGGCGGGAGAGGAAGAGGGAAGACAGGGCAGAAGGGAGTGCAGACACACTGAAAGGAGGCACAAGAGATGGAAGGGGAGTAGGAGGAGAAAGCCGCTCAGGAGGAGGGAGGAGAGGGAGCCCTGAGGAGGAGGCAGGAAGAGGGGGTTAGAGTTGGTAGGAAGGGTAGATGTCAGGGCGAAGTTCATCATCCGGGAGGAGTAGACGGTGGAAGTTGTGTTGGGGAAAGGAGATGGAGGGTGTGAAGATGGAGAGAGGGTGGGACACAACGGTAAAGGCACGTCAACTGGTTGGGGGTGGTGAGGAAAGGGACACACCAGGGGGTGAGGGGGATCAAGTCGGCGGACAATATATAGTGTGCGGATGTGTTCAAGGAAAAGGAGAATGTGGGGGAAGGGGATGAGGTCATAGAGGATTCGCGTGGGGGACAGGAGGCGGATACGGAAGGCGAGGCGGAGCGCATGGCGTTCGAGGATTCGGAGGGCTTTTTAGAACTGTGGAGGGGCGGAAATCCAAGCGATGCTGGAATAACAGAGGGTGGGGCAAATCAAGGATTTGTAGGTGTGAAGGAAGGTGGAAGGATGCAGACACCACGTCCATCCAGACAGGAGTTTCAGGAGGTGGAGGCGGTTATGAGCTTTCTTTTGGATGGTAAGGAGGTGGGGAGTCCAGGTGAGATGGCAGTCGAGTGTGAGGCCAAGGTATTCGAGGGTAGGAGTGAGGTGGATGGGACGGCCATAAATGGTGAGGTAGAAATAATGGGGGCTGAAGGAGTGGGTGGTGCCGCATGCAATGACCGCCAGGGTCTTGAAGGGATTAACACAGAGGAACCACTGGTTGCACCAAGCGGTGAATTGGTGAAGGTGGGTTTGCAGGGTATGTTGGAACTGTTGAAGGGTAGGATAAAGGGCTAGGAAGGCGGTGCCGGCTGCGGTGGTCTAGCGGTTCTAGGCGCTCAGTCCAGAACCGCACGACTGCTATGGTTGCAGGTTCGAATCCTGCCTCGGGCATGGATGTGTGTGATGTCCTTAGGTTAGCTAGGTTTAAGTAGTTCTAAGTGCTAGGGGACTGATGACCATAGCAGTTAAGCCCCATAGTGCTCAGAGCCATTTGAACCATTTTTTTAGGAAGGTGGTGTCATCAGCGAACTGGCAAAGATGAACAGGAGGGGGAGGTTTGGGCATATCAGCAGTGTACAGGAGATAGAGGAGAGGGGAAAGGACAGAACTTTGGGGCACGCCGGCAGAGGGGTAGAAAGTATGGGAGTTGGAATTGTAGATAGTCACATAGGAGGGACGATGGGAGAGGAAGGAAGCAACGAGATGGACGAAGTTGATGGTGAGAGCATAGGTCTGGAGTTTGAAGAGGAACCCGGGATGCCAGACACGGTCATAGTCGTTCTGGAGATCAAGGGAAACAAAGATAGCGCAGTGATGGGAGTTAAGTTGGAGGGAAAGAAGATTGGTAATGTTACAGAGCTGGTCGTCAGCAGAGAAGGAAGGCTGGAAGCCACATTGTGTAAGAGGAAGGGGGCGGTGCTGGTTAAGGTGGCGGTGAATACGGCGAGAGAGGATGGCCTCTAATACCTTACTGAACATGGAGGTGAGGCAGATTAGACGATAGGAAGAGGTATCAGAGGGGGGTTTGTTAGGTTTAGGGAACAGCAGGACACGGAAAGTCTTCCACAGGTCGGGGTAAAATCCAGTGGAGAGGAGGACATTGTACAGGGTAACAAGGACAGACGGGAAGGATGGAGGGGATTCCTTGAGGTGACGGTAGGTGACGCCATCATGATCAGGGGCAGTGTTGCGTTTGGAGCGGAGGACGAGTGTGATGTCTTGTGTGGTGATGGGAGTGTTGATGTGTTGATGTCTTGTGTGGTGATGGGAGTGTTGATGTGTTCATGCCTGAGTGGGGTAACCGATCAAAGTACTGGAAGCTAGGGGTGAGGGGGGGGGGACAGAAGTGTCAGTGCGGTCGAGGACGGTGGGGAAGAGGGAGTAATCATAATGGGGATCGTCAGGAATGGAGAAGACCTTGGATAGGTGGGAAGCAAAATGGTTAGCCTTATTGAGGTTGTCAGGAAAGGGTCGATCGTCATGGAGGATGGGGTAATGCAGGGTGGGATGGCTACCATTAAGGCAGTGGAAGGCTGACCAGTACTTGGAGTTCACAGAGAAGGTGGAGTTGAGGTGTTTGCATGTCTGGCGCCAGTCCCGGCGTATCTTTCCTGTAAGGAGGTTCCGGATATGTCACTGTAATTGCTGGTGGCAGGTGAGAGTATCCCAGTCACGAGTGCGGAGGAAGGAGTGGTAGAGCCTGCAGGATTCACGCAGGAGGACGTCGGCCTGTGGAGGAAGCGTAGGGCGGTGAGTGTGGATCAGTTTGGTAGGGACATGAGCCTCCACAGCGTCAGTGATGGCCTTTCGAAGGAAGGAAGAGAAATGGGTGATGTCATCAGGGTGGTGAAAGGTGAGGGTATGGCTTTCGACCTGTAAGGCAATGGATTCCCTGTAGGCATCCCAATTGGCACGGTGGTAGTCATCGACAGACTATGGAGGGGCAGCTGGGCAGGTGGCTGCATTGGTGGGACGGGTAGAGGAGATGGTGAGAAGGACAGGGAGCTGGTCACTACCGACGGGATCGAGGACATCAATGGTGATGCGACCAATTAGATTGGGGGAAGCGAGGATAATATCGAGGGTGGAGTTACTTTCAGGACGGGTGTGCTGTGGGAGAGGAACCAGGTCACCATGGAAGGTGGCAAGGAACTGATGCCACCACTGAAGGGTGGCAGGGTCTTGGCTGTGGATGTTGAGGTCAGCGGCAATCACATAGGTGGAGAAGGTATGGTCAACATGGGAAGTGAAGTCAAAGGGGAGAGGAGCTGTGGGGCGGATATAGATAGTGGCACAGGTGACGGTGAGGGAGGGAAAAATAGGCTGAGGAGAAGGTGTTTGGTTGGGTCATTGAGCAGGGGTTATGGCTGGACAGGGAGATGCCTGAGGTGGCCTATAGCGACCCCACCTCTGGCTAGGGGAAGGGGATTGTCCGTGCGGTGAAGGAGATAGAGGGAGGTGCGGACAAAATGGTGGGGTTGGAGGAAGGTTTCATTAAGGATGAAGGAGTCAACCTGGTGCTGGGAGAGGGTATGCATGAAGAGGTATTTGTGGGGGGGAGGGGCTTGGCTTTGCATTTGGAGGAATAGATGGGGTGTGGTTCATTCCAGGTGTTGCAGGACGGGGGGAGGTGAGGTTGGGACACTGTTTAAGGAAGTGAGAGGCTTTACAATGGGGGCAGGTAGGTGGATTCTTGCAGTTTTGGGTGAGATGGTCATTGTACAGAAGACAACACTGGTAGTGGTAGGATTGAGGAGGGGAACGGGACGGATCAACAGGGTGGCGGCGGTTGAAAATCAGGGCTCCCTGCGTGAGGAGGTGGTCGATGGAGGAGGCAGACTGTAAATATGCGCATGGGGAAAGTATGGCCCGAGGAGTTGTAAATATGGCGGACGGAGCGGACTTCCAGGACGGGGCGGGCATTCAGTTCTGCCAACACCTCAGCCTCTGTGACCACAGGGCTGTGAAACTACGTTAAGTCGTCCCATTCTATATCCCAATCTTGTTCACACAGTACATGTGAGCGTATTGTTACCAATTGATGCATTTGTCAGACTTCAACTCGCTATACCTTTTGCCATACCATAGATATTTTGTTTCTCTCTCTGCTGCAGCTACTACTACTTTCAGGAAGCCATCCTTTTTTTTTTAATATTTCAGCTTTTGATGCCCTCCCTCACAGTCTGAACGTAATCCGTTAACGTGCGCACAGATGGCTCTGCTGCTTCGCACATCTGCAGTGCCGTAACTCGCTCTGACCATTTGGCGTTACTAGTCATCGCGCAACAGGCCTCGAGGTGCGTTTTCAAAGGCCATATTTTACGGCAATGTGTAGCTGCAACAGTGCTGCCATCAATGTTGCTGTAATAAATGCCATATTGCGGAATGGCTGCGCAATATTGCAGGTCGAACAGGTTCTTGCAGGGAGTAGCTGAGGTATTGTTGAGTTGTTGCTGGTTTTGTCCACCAAAGATGGAGACTGTTTAACATGTTCGGGCCATATCTTCCTCAGCCCTTATCTGTAAACGGTTCTCAGTACCGAGTACTGTGCAATAATATAGACCATCTGAGGGTGGTATTGACAGTTAGTGCGCAATATCTTGAAGGAGACAGCAGAGCTTTCAAAATAATGACGCTAGCTCGGCACCTCGTACCGTGTAAGGGTAATATTTGCGCAATAAAAGGCAGTTTCTGCCGAGACCGAGAATAGTTCATTCGCTCCGAACGACTTTCCACAAATAACTGAAAATAGTAAAATCACGAGAGAAAAAAAAGTGTGCTGGAGGACGTGTATTAAAGCACCAAGCGGTACTTTAAAAAATCAAATTCCAGACTGTTTATGAAAACGTAATCCCCGCAAATATATTTGTACCAATGATGAATTAGTTGTTTTCTTTTCTCTTAAAAGAAGTATCTGATGTTAGGCCCCTCCTCGAGGGGACCAAATAAATGGAAATCGGAGGATGCCAAATCTGGACTGTAGTGGGATGACGTACTGTAGAGTGATCAGACGTCCCATATTTTAGGGGATCGTCCCGTATATTTATGGTGAGTCACTTTTTGTCCCGCCAAAATATATGTAACATATTATGTCCTGTCTTTCAATAACCACCGTATATATTGAACTGGTGTGTTTCGAAGTAGCGTGTAACATAAGCAAATGTAGAAGAAATAGGGCCATACCCAAAGAATGAAGAAAATACGCTCTTTGATTAACTAAATTGGTTGAAGTACGATTTTGTAAGTTTTTCGCCGATTAGTACATCTTTATTCATTCAGCGATCTTAAGAATTTGCTACTGTGATGTCTTGCCCCACTAATGCGCCGAAATATCGTGGCAGGACGTTACTGATATGCAGCAGTTATCCTGTATATTTATGGAACAAGAAGTACACCAGGAAAAGCTTTAAACATCACAGCATCCATATCATTAAATAAGACCACTCCTCTGTGGCCCTTGCCATTACTCTGCTTTAGTTATTCATAGAGGGAGTGGAATAAGGGAGGGGAAGGAAAAAGGGTTATATAGGATTACCCGCAATTACTTGCAGGCAGGGAGGAGGAAATCACGTACATACCTAGTATGTTGTTCTTGTCTGATTTATCTAACAAGCTTTTCCATACAAAATGTGAGCACAGTCTTACTAGCTAGAACCTTGAACAGACTCTAGCTCGCTACACTTGATGCCATACGATAGACAGGTTTGTCTCTTTTTCCATTCCAACTACTAGTACTTTCACAAAGGCAGTTATTTTTCTTATCTAAAAGCTTTCCTCAGGTCTCTGAGTGACATTCGTGCAATCCACGCCCATGTCCGCAATGTAATACGTCTTGGCACACACAGATGGCTCTGCTGCTTTCGCATATCTGCAGTGGTGTAGCTCGCTCTGTGCTTTCTGCATTGCTAGCCAACGCCCACCCCGTCTCGAGGTGTGTTTACACTGGCGAAATTTTACAGCAACGTGTAGCCGCATTGATGTTTCATAAGTATTGCTGCAATAAACTGCAATATTTCGGGATGACTGGCTATATCGCTAATTGAACAAGTTGTTGCAAGTAGTCCGACGTATGTTATCATGATTATCCCCATAAAAATATATTTTGACAGTTTGCTTTACTTTTTTAACTCACTGTCATTAGCAGAAATAATTTACTTTTACATTTACATTTGCCTTTCCTTTAAAAGCAAATCACTAATGGTAATCAGGCAGTTTTTATTCCAAACACGCACCGTTGTACTAAAGTGGTCTGAATATCAGTAATCCGGAATTCCTGCAACACAGTGATTCTTATAGGCATTTCTGTCATGCGAAACATCTTTAACAAAAGTTTCTACGTCACTACTACTACTACTACTACTACTACTGATACAGTGGATTGTATAAATACTTCGTCCAATTTTCGAAACATACCAATCACGTCAAGAAATACGTGGTATTCTGTAGATCTTACTCTAATGATAGACTTATTAAGCGGAGTAGCTTATATCATAATACCTGTCAGCTGTTTCTGATTATACATTCCAATCCAGAACATTAGTAAATATTCCCCTCCTCCGGAAATGTGATATACGATAGTCTTTGTGCTATTGGTAAATTCAGTCTGCTGAAAAGAATGGATATAAAATTATATAGATGTTTGTAAACTGCTGCAGTTGGATATGAACTTCTCGAGAGAAGTATATAAATCACCGCTACGTAAGGATAAAATTCAGTTCCACATTAATGAAGGAACACCAGCGTCCATGATGTTGGTGTGAACAACAGTGATAAACATGAGATTTACACCAATCTATCTGCGTAGCCCTCTACACCCAGAAACTAACAGAATTAGTCAGTGAAGGTAATAAGAACTAGAACATTCTCGTCATAAAAAATTACTTGTAGTTCGGGAAGAATATAATATTAAACTTAACTACGTTTTTAGCTATAGGGTATATTTTCTAGGACTTTATTGTAAAGTAAGCTGTAGGTCCA
This sequence comes from Schistocerca cancellata, assembly GCF_023864275.1. Classification (NCBI taxonomy): domain Eukaryota; kingdom Metazoa; phylum Arthropoda; class Insecta; order Orthoptera; family Acrididae; genus Schistocerca; species Schistocerca cancellata. The sequence continues at coordinate 29,139,832 of NC_064637.1, read as the reverse complement.
AACAAGTGCATAAGCAGCTTCGGTACTTGGGCACATACTGAATATTGTGTTTACTTTCACAAGATTAAAAACTTAATTAATTTACAATTTTAATTATGCGTGGAATGAATTAAACAGTTTTTTGCCCAACAAGACGAATGTAAGCTTTCGCCGTATGCCTCCAGGATACGCTGCCCACATACACAACTTACAATGTGCCAAGAGAGCATAATTTCGTTCACATTCCCCCTGCGGGTCCGGGGATTAGAATAGGCCCGAGGTATTCCTGCCTGTCGTAAGAGGCGACTAAAAGGAGTCCATCCCCCTCACGGGGGTAGTTAGCGCCTGCGTCCGGAGACGGACGGTTTCACGACCTATAATCGTGGTCTTTTTGGTTTTTCACTTCTCGTTTCTTCCTTCCTTTTGTTGGTCCCTTTCTTTGCTCTTCTCCACCTCACTGTCTTCCTTACTCTTTCCCTTGACTTCTCCTTGCCTTCTCATTGCCTTTTTCTCCTTGCCTTCTCATTGCCTTTTTCTCCTTGCCTTCTCATTGCCTTTTTCTCCTTGCCTTCTCATTGCCTTTTTCTCCTTGCCTTCTCATTGCCTTTTTCTCCTTGCCTTCTCATTGCCTTTTTCTCCTTGCCTTCTCATTGCCTTTTTCTCCTTGCCTTTTTCTCCTTGCCTTCTCATTGCCTTTTTCTCCTTGCCTTCTCATTGCCTTTTTCTCCTTGCCTTCTCATTGCCTTCTTCTCCTTGCCTTCTCTGGTCTCCGCCTCGGCGTTTGAGACAGTCTGTCCTCTTTCTCCCTCTCTCTCTTCTTTTTCCTCTTCTTCCTTCCTCCCTGTGCGTGTCTGAAGGCCGACCCACGCGTTCGCACGCGTAGCCGGTGACGGGGTAACGCGTAAGTCCCCGCCCTGGGTAGACATGTAAGGCACGCGCGTACCCCCTGGTAAAGGCCAGGCCCGGGGAGGGGTGATTGCCTGAGCTGATACCTTCTGACCATGCCGATTGGTCCCTCCGTCTGTTTCTCGGGAGGTGTGACCTGAGGTGTAAACATTCACCTAAGGCGGGAGTGCCCTCTGAGAGGGTCCCCACAAGGAAGGAGCGCGCCATCGGAGACGCTGGCAATCATGGGGGATTCCTCCGCAATGGATTCTACTCCATCGCTTTCGACTTCGACCCAAAAACGGAAACGTGACCAGCCAACAGTGACAAAAGTACTACCGCCTGCCCCACAGTTCCTCGTAGTTTCTCGCACTGAGGACGGAAAGGATTTTTCCTCTGTCAACCCTTTTGTTATTCAGAAGGGCGTTGATGCCATAGCCGGATCTGTCAAATCTTGTACCAGGTTGCGTAACGGCACCTTATTACTCGAAACTGAGAGTGCCTTTCAGGCACAAAAACTGCTTCGGGCCACCCTCCTGTACACGTTCCCTGTCCGGGTGGAGGCCCACCGAACTCTGAATTCGTCTCGTGGTGTAGTGTATACTAGCTCCCTCGACGGATTGACTGACGAGGAGCTTCAATCTTTCCTCGCTGAGCAGGGCGTGACGGCTGTCCATCGGGTCATGAAAAAGGTCAACAACGACCTTGTACCGACCCGGACACTCTTCTTGACCTTCGATAGTGTTAAGCTGCCATCGCGCATCAAGGCGGGCTACGAGGTTATTTCTGTTCGCCCCTATGTCCCGACACCTACGCGCTGCTACCAGTGTCAGCGTTTCAATCACACTCGACAGTCTTGTTCCAATGCGGCTAAATGTGTCACTTGTGGCAGGGATGCCCATGAGGGTGACTGTCCACCTCCGTCTCCTCATTGTGTGAACTGTCAGGGTGACCATGCCGCATCCTCCCGCGACTGTCCTGTCTATAAGGACGAACGTTGCATCCAAGAAATTCGTGTCAAGGAGAAAGTGTCCACCTCGGCTGCTCGCAAGCTATTGGCTAGTAGGAAGCCCACGCTGCTCCCAGCGGGGAAATATAGTACTGTCCTCGCCTCTCCTCGGACTACCCGGGAGGTCGCAACCCAGACATGCGATCTGACCTTCAGCACCACGGTCGTCCGTTCGGCCAGTGCTAAGATCGCGCGGTCGACGTCTCCTCTTCCTCCCATCACACCACAGACACCAGCCACTTCCTCAGCTTCTGCTAAGTCGAAGACCCCGAAGTCAGATGCACGGTCCTTCAAGAAGGAACCATCCCGTGCAGACTTCCTCCGTCCCTCGACCTCCCAGCCTTCGACCAGTACTTCCACCAAACGTCCTTCCAAAAAGGCGCATAGGAAGCACAGTTCTCCTTCTCCGCCACGGCGCATCTCTTCTCCTGCGCCACCCAGCGGTTGCCGCCCCAGGCCGTCATCCGTTTCGCCTGGCCGCATCGCCGGTAGCCGTACATCTGGCCGTTCACCGGCGGAGGAAGCTCCCCCTCCCGGCCATCCTCCCGGGATGGCCGATGACCCTATAGACCCAATGGACGATGACTGTCCGCCTACTGATAGCGGCGGCAGTGCTCGCTCGAAGCCAGGCCCTAAGCGGCCTTCGAGGTGACCCCTTCTCTCATCTTCCTTTTCTTACGATGGCACTTATTAACTGGAATATTCGCAGCATTCGCTCCAACCGAGAGGACTTGAAGTTGCTGCTCCGCTTGCATCGTCCGCTCGTCGTAGCCCTCCAGGAAACGAAGCTACGCCCATGCGATCACATTGCCTTGGCACACTACACCTCTGTGCGTTTTGACCTACCCCCTATGGTAGGAATCCCAGCTCATGGAGGGGTTATGTTGCTGGTCCGGGATGATATTTACTACGATCCCATCACGTTGCACACCGGCCTGCAGGCAGTCGCCATCCGCATTACTCTCCCCACTTTTACGTTTTCCTTTTGTACCGTTTACACTCCCTCGTCATCTGCCGTTACCAGGGCAGACATGATGCAACTTATTGCTCAGCTACCTGCACCGTTTTTGTTAACTGGAGACTTCAATGCCCACCATCCCCTTTGGGGTTCTCCAGCCTCCTGCCCGAGGGGCTCCTTGCTAGCAGACCTTTTCAACCAGCTCAATCTTGTCTGCCTTAATACTGGCGCCCCTACTTTTCTTTCGGACACATCTCATACCTATTCCCATTTAGACCTCTCTATATGTACTCCCCAACTTGCACGCCGGTTTGAGTGGTATGCACTTGCTGATACTTATTCGAGCGACCACTTCCCGTGTGTTATCCATCTCCTGCAGCATACTCCCTCTCCGTGCTCCTCTAGTTGGACCATCTCCAAGGCAGACTGGGGGCTCTTTTCTTCCAGGGCGACCTTTCAGGATCAAACCTTCACAAGCTGCGATCGTCAGGTCGCACACCTCACGGAAGTCATTCTCGCTGCTGCTGAATATTCCATCCCTCACCCTACTTCTTCTCCACGTCGCGTACCGGTCCCCTGGTGGACCGCAGCATGTAGAGACGCTTTACGTGCTCGTCGACGTGCTTTACGCACCTTTAAACGCCACCCTACAGTGGCGAATTGTATTAATTATAAACGATTACGTGCTCAGTGTCGTCGTATTATTAACGAAAGCAAGAAAGCCAGCTGGGCTGCTTTCACAAGCACCTTCAACAGTTTTACTCCTTCTTCTGTTGTCTGGGGTAGCCTGCGCCGGCTATCTGGCACTAAGGTCCACTCACCAGTTTCTGGCTTGAAGGTCGCGAATGACGTCCTTGTGGCCCCTCAGGCTGTCTCCAATGCCTTCGGCCGCTTTTTCGCAGAGGTTTCGAGCTCCGCTCATTACCACCCTGCCTTCCTCCCCCGCAAACAGGCAGAGGAGGCTAGGCCACCTGACTTTTGCTCCTCGAATTGTGAAAGTTATAATGCCCCATTCACCATGCGGGAACTCGAAACCGCACTTGGCCGATCACGGTCCTCCGCTCCAGGGCCTGATTCTATTCATATTCAGATGCTGAAGAACCTTTCTCCTGCGGGTAAAGGTTTTCTTCTTCGTACATACAATCGCATCTGGATTGAGGGACATGTTCCCGCATGCTGGCGCGAGTCTATTGTTGTCCCGATTCCTAAGCCGGGGAAGGACAAGCACTTGCCTTCCAGTTATCGACCTATCTCACTTACCAGCTGTGTCTGTAAAGTGATGGAGCGAATGGTTAACTCTCGATTGGTTTGGCTGCTTGAGTCTCGACGCCTACTTACCAATGTCCAATGTGGATTTCGTAGGCGCCGCTCTGCTGTTGACCATCTGGTTACCTTGTCGACCTTCATTATGAATAACTTCTTGCGGAAGCGCCCGACCGCGGCTGTGTTCTTTGATTTAGAGAAGGCTTACGACACCTGTTGGAGGGCGGGCATTCTCCGCACCATGCATACATGGGGCCTTCGCGGTCGCCTCCCTCTTTTTATTCGTTCCTTTTTAATGGATCGACAGTTCAGGGTACGTGTGGGTTCTGTCCTGTCCGACACCTTTCGCCAGGAGAATGGGGTGCCACAGGGCTCAGTTCTGAGCGTCGCTCTGTTCGCCATCGCGATCAATCCAATAATGGATTGCCTCCCAGCTGATGTATCAGGCTCTCTTTTTGTGGACGATTTTACCATCTATTGCAGCGCGCAGCGTACACGTGTCCTGGAGCGCTGTCTTCAGCGTTCTCTTGACCGTCTTTACTCCTGGAGTGTCGCCAATGGCTTCCGTTTTTCTGCCGAGAAGACGGTCTGTATTAACTTCTGGCGCTACAAAGAGTTTCTCCCACCGTCCTTACGACTTGGTCCCGTTGCTCTCCCAATCGTGGAGACAACCAAATTTTTAGGCATTACCTTTGACAGGAAACTTAGCTGGTCTCCACATGTGTCATATTTGGCCGCCCGTTGTACCCGTTCTTTAAATGTCCTCCGTGTTCTCAGTGGTATGTCGTGGGGAGCGGATCGAACCGTCCTACTTCGTCTATATCGGTCGATCGTCCGCTCCAAGCTGGATTATGGGAGCTTCGTATACTCCTCTGCACGGCCATCCATCTTACGCCGCCTCAACTCCATACAACATCGGGGTTTACGACTTGTGATCGGAGCATTTTATACCAGTCCCGTAGAGAGTCTTCATGCTGACGCTGGCGAATTGCCACTCACTTACCGGCGCGATATACTGCTTTGTCGGTATGCCTGTCGGCTACTGTCAATGCCCGACCATCCGTCTTATCGTTCCTTTTTTGACGACTCTCTTGACCGTCAATATAGGTTGTATGTCTCTGCCCTGCTACCCCCTGGAGTTCGCTTTCGTCGCCTCCTTCAACACCTTAATTTTTCACTCCCTGCAACCTTTCGAGTGGGCGAGAGCCACACACCACCTTGGCTCCAGGCTCAGGTCCGCGTTCACCTTGACCTCAGCTCGCTCCCAAAAGAGGTCACCCCCAGTTCGGTCTACCACTCCCGTTTTTTGGAACTTCGTTCGAAGTTCATCACCATGACTTTCATTTATACAGATGGCTCTAAGACCAATGACAGGGTCGGGTGTTCCTTTATTGTCAGGGCACGAAGTTTCAAATACCGGCTCCATGACCATTGTTCGGTCTTCACAGCTGAGCTCTTTGCCCTCTACCAGGCTGTTCTTTACATCTGCCGCCACCGACATTCTGCTTATGTCATCTGCTCAGATTCCCTGAGCGCCATCCAGAGCCTCAGTGATCCGTACCCGGTTCACCCTTTCGTACGCCGGATCCAATGCTCTCTTCAGCGGCTGGTGGACGTCGGTCCGCCGGTTAGCTTTATGTGGGTTCCTGGCCATGTCGGTATCCCTGGGAACGGAGCTGCAGATGCCGCGGCCAAGGCTGCGGTCCTCCAGCCTCGGACAGCTTCTTGTTGTGTCCCTTCGTCCGATTTTAGCAGGGTCATTTGTCAGCGCGTTGTGTCGCTGTGGCATGCCGATTGGGCTGCACTTACCGACAACAAGCTTCGGGCCTTAAAACCTCTTCCCGTGGCTTGGACGTCCTCCTCACGCCCTTCTCGGCGGGAGGAGGTCGTTTTAGCAAGGTTAAGGATTGGACACTGCCGGTTCAGCCATCGCCATCTGCTGACGGCTGCGCCAGCGCCGTTCTGCCCATGTGGGCACTTGCTGACGGTTAGACACATTTTAATGTCCTGTCCCGATCTTAACCAACTGCGCCTCGATCTTAACCTGCCTAATACTTTCGATGACATTTTAGCGGATGACCCACGAGCAGCTGCTCGTGTTCTTTGTTTTATCAATTTGACACACCTCGCTAAGGACATTTGATGAAGTTTTTTAATCCTATGCCTGTCAGTCTGTCTTTTATTGTGTTTTTCCTTTTAGTTGTTGTTGTCAACTTGTGGCTCGCGGTGCATTTTTAGAGTAGTCAGGGCGCTAATGACCATTGAAGTTGTGCGCCCTAAAACCACAAAAAAAAAAAAAAAAAAAAAAAATTTCGTTCACTAAATGTTGACCTGGTCAATTTGAGGGCTGCTAGAGAGTCGTGCCAGGCAACAGTCATTGCAACATTACAGCATACCCAATGGTGCCAACACACCGTAATTTCATTCACAAAATTGCGCTCTGGTCAGTGTAATCGCTCATAGGGCAGAGGCTACTTTCGTTGCAATATCTCAATACACTGAACGAGTTGACGCAATTTCTATTCTTTGAAATTATTTATATAGTGGGAAGAAGAGCGTGACGGAACAGAGGTATTCAGGAATCCCTGTTAAGTCGTAAGCAGGAATAATACAGGAAAAATTTACATGTTTGCATGAACATACATTAGGCAGTGTTGTTCACACAGTATGTGTGAACGCATTATTAGTAACTGATATCTTTTTTCAGAATCTAGCTCGCTACACGCTCTGCCATACAATAGACATTTTGTTTATGTCTCTGTTCCAGCTATTGCTGCTTCCTACTTTCAGGAAAGCATCTTTTTTTTTTTAAAAAAATATAATCTTTTGTTTATGGTGTATACACCCTGGGACACCCGGCAAAATCCCGAGAATTTTTTCATCCAGGAGAAAACCGGGAAAACAGTGGAATATTTATAGCTTTGACTGGTAACAACTGATACTCTTTAAAAGAATATTACTGTTTTCAGCTACTGGAGAATAATACTGCAGCAATGAAACAGAAACAAGAGAAAAAACGTAAATAAATAAAACTTACGTTGCAAAGGAAACGCGCCATTTACTACAACAAAATATACTGCACATAAAAGCGCCAGCCAATAGCAAAATGTGTCAAAGGCTTTATGACGAAGACCATGTAATACTTCATAACAACAAAGTACATCTGACGTGCGTGACGTCACAACTGTACTGTAAAAATTCCATCGAAAGTTCTAACATCTTCAAATGATTTAGGAGCACAAATGTGAATAATTTCAGTATAACTGAGAAATCAACATCCTTTGATAAATAACATACATGCATGTAATCATTTTATCACCATTGCATACCCTCCACTTATATTTTTTCTTCAGCATTTACCCAAACATAGTGCAAAGACATGTCAGTATATTGTTAAACATGTGACAAAAATCAGTTTCATTTAATGCAAATATGCAGATACTTAAAAAAAATGTTCCTTACGTTGATCCAACTTAATGGCCTTTCTCCAATTTGGGTACTTAATCAATCTGAACTTCTTTATTACAATGTGTTCTTTCATCCCCTACTTCTATAGCTGTACTACCATATCCTTTATATATGTATTTATAAATGTATTTAACCCTTTACTGGCATGTAAGCTACAACATTCAAATGGTAATCAAATTTAGGAAGTATGGATTCTATGGGGCAAAATAACTACTGTCAAGTGATTGTCCTCAAACATTAATGCTAATACCACTAAGACACCCTCTGAACAATGGATATTGGATATATTTGGTCGCCAATGTCTCAATTAATTCAATTATTTTAGCCTTGAATACTTGCACAATAATTTGTCATGTGATTTGATAAAAATAATTAGGAAATTTTTTGTATATTTGTCATCTCTCATACACACAGGATTTTGCTTAAGTGCACCATATGGTTGATACAGCAAATCTTTTGCAACATACACGCATAGTTTACAGTCTGTTTGAATATTAGGAGTTTCTGCACATAGGACTTCACTTAATATCACAAATGTTTACTATTTTATAGATTTCACTTAAAATGATTAAAATATTGGCAAGAAGCAACCCTGTTTTAAATTAAGTAGTGTAAATGATTGCCTAAGCTTTATCAAAAAATTTTGATTCTCCACTCTTGCACAAAAATCTTTTATCACAGTGAAAGAATGGACAACAGGATTGGTGTGTTATAATTCAACAGCAATTTTAGTATAACATTGTTATCAGTATGGCATGACTGATGATTTTTCATTCAGTCTATAGCAAAGAGCAGCATTGATGTCATAAAAATATAATTGTGTATAAGATGGTGAATGATCATTCATAGAAGTCATTGGAACTGACCTATGATAAAAAATGAGTATTAAAATAAATTAATCCCCATAAAGCTCTGTGTCTTCAGAGATGACCATAGCAAATGCTGCATTATACTGCAAATGCTGAATTATGGAAATAATTCTTTGATTTCTCTTGAATCCTTGGATCGTTTGACATGCATCGTCGATAAAGTGCGTAGAAAAATGCCTTCTAGGCATAGCCTAAAACAAATATAGTTTCTGTATAGCACTGAAGTCAGAAGTCATAGCTATTTAAACTTAAATAATTAAAAATTGTTACTCTTACAGACACCGCCCCTCGTGGTCTCGCAGTAGCTTTCTCGCTTCCCGAGCACGGGGTCACAGTTTCGATTATCGGCGGGGTCAGGGATTTTTCCTGCCTCAAGAGGACTGGGTTTTGTTGTGTCGTCTTCATCATCATCATTCATCCCCATTACGGTCGATGGAAGGCAACAGCAAACCACCTTCATTAGGACTTTGCCTAGTAAGGCGGTGCGGGTCTCCCGCATCTTTCCCCTACACTCTGTAAAGAAGCATGGGACTTCATTTCCATTCCACTCTTACAGAAAAGTAAGTGAAACGATAATGCCAATATACAATGTTATTTAGCCTTCATTACTGTGATATTTTGATTTCCACTGCTAGTGTCATTAACCTAGCAGTGGTCGCATTGTAGCTGCCTGGTATGCCTGTGTTACTATAAATGAACCACACGAACATGATGGTCCCTAGAATGCAATTTCACAAGACGTTGTTACTTTTGTGTGTCATTTTTACTATAGCACCTGATTGGTACACAGAGAGCAGCACTTCAACTACTGCTGTTCACATATTGGAGCTTTTAATGTGTGATAGAGAGGCTGTCATCAGAGTTATTAATATGAAAGCATCTATTTCCCAAAGGCTACTTCACATATGGTTTTTTGTTGTTGTTTTTTGTGCATATTTATGGAAAAGTACCATTCGAGTTATTTAGGATTCATTGACCACCGTGTATAATTATTATTAAAAATTGAAACTTCAGTTCCTGTGTGCACGTATTAACATTATGATACTGTGATACAAACTCGCTCATGAGAACTTACAGGGTACTTTCTCTTGATGTAGAACCAATAAATTTGGCGAGAAGAAAGGTTTCACAATACAAGTAAAGGAAAGAAATTAGAAAATTGTTAATTTGTAATTATATCATACGAAAAAATATTCTTTTGCTTTTGGTTGTTTGATTTCAAACTTGAAATTAAAACATGCATGAAAGTCTTGGAATCCATGGAAGTAATATCTTGCCAGTATCAATGTTGAAAACAAGCAAAAATCGTTGTGATCTTCTATTCCGAGAATTGATCGACTGTCTGTATACATAATTAAGTTTGTGTGGAACGCTCAGTGTGTAGGTCCTAAGCAAACAATTTATTATTCTGTAAGCAGGCAATACACAAGACTTACATGTCCTCTACCACGATCAGACATAGAAAGATAAGTGAGAGCATAAATGACAAGTGGAGGTAAAACATAATCTTGACAAACGAAATAATTTAGTGCACCATTATTTCTCACACATTTGGTTATGATTAAAAAATAATGGTACAATGTGTTGTGATGCCTGTTGGTTGAAGCAAGAGCGGGTAAGAGATAATGGCTTGAAGCAAAGGCCTCACCTGGAGTCGTTTCTGCACCTGCACTCTCTCAGAACAGATCTTTAGCTGAACTATTAAAAGGAAAACTTGAGAGATAGTGTTTGGGAAAAAACCTAATGTTAAAATTGCAGGCCCTGTGGAAGTAGATTTTTGTTTTTGATTTTTTTTTTTTTACGTCTTCCAGAACAGTTGAAAAATTCATAGTGGATCATAAAGTATTGTTGGGTATTGTAATAGGCTACACCAAAGTTTTTCACTGAGAATTGATTAAGTATAAACTTATTGTTGCCTGACACATTGATATTGTGGAAGAAGTGGTCAGGAGTATTGATTCTAGAGGACTGTTATACAGGAGGCGAACATTTTAGTGATTCTGAGTGAAAATGCATAGAGAATGAGCATAAATGAGCAAATGATCCTTAACAGATAAGACAGATGGAGGACATCTGAAAAGTTCAGTGAAGGAGACCTGGTTTTGTGTTATCATAATATGGAGGACAGCATGTCATGGGTATGATATGTGATTATAGATGGCAATAATTAAAACAAAGGCATTCTTGGTGAAGTGTGGTGATATCTTTTCATGAAATTTAAATCTCCAACTTTCTACCCTGAATGCAAAAGTATTTTGTTGGGACCCACCACATGGAAAGCTTGTATGGAATGGTTTGTGTGTGGATTTTTTGCATGGTGTTCGAAATTGGAATGGTAGAGAAACAGTATGAAAGTGATCTGATGAAACCTTTGCTGGACACTTACGTGTGATGTTAGGAAGAACTCCGCTAATAGCTGTTCAAATTGTTTATTAAAACACAGCCGGTTTGCAGCCTAAAGGCACATTAGTAGATGCAACCTACATGATAAGGAGCAAAGTACAGTGTCACGACATTTTATGGCCGTTAAAATTAATAGAGGAATGTCTAAAATATACATACAGTGTTGAAAGATCAAAGGCATACTGTAATATAACGTGGTGTGAAATGTTTATGGTGAAGTCTGGGGTGAGTATCATAGTTCAACTCAAGGGGAAAAAAGTTCAGTTACTATCCAATTATTTCACACCATATTCAACAACACATTACCAATATTTAACTAATACTCCACCAGTTTTATATGGACTGCCGTAGATTTATTTTGATGTTACTGCATCATCAAATGGATATCATGTAATGGTCAAAATAAGTTTTAGTAGTTCTTGTTTACAAAGGTTTCTTTATATTGTCAGCAAGATGTTTGGCAGCGAATGTTCATCATAGATCTTACATCTTCCAGTTATAAATAAAAACAAAGTCAGACTACATGCTGTTGATGCAAAATTCGGCCTAAAACTAAAGTATGGCCTTGTACAAATTGCCTCTATTTCTATAGTTTTAAACAATTACTGTCATTGTTACTTATTGAATTTTGCATAGAAACAATGAAAGTTTTTACATACATCTTCCCAAATTACGTAGAAATTTACATAAATGAAAGTTATTAATTCCACATAAATACAGGAAAGAATCTGTTTTTCTTAAGGCTATAAATTACATTTCAACACTGCAGCAATATATTTCATTAATTTGCATATAGTAATTAATTGACTGAAATAAAAATCACGCTACCATTTTCAGATGTACAGAGTGATTAGTTCAATCGAATGAAAGGCTTCTATATGGTTGTAATTACCAGTTCCAATTAAAACATGGTTGTGATTGATTTTGACTGAAACATAATTGTATCATATTTTTGTTAAGGATTCAAACAATTTCTGGCTTCAAAACATAAAAAGAGCTGTCTCTCTATGACTTGGGTAGATTGTAAATCCATAATCACAACAGCAAAATCATTCCTACCATGGGCCTGTAGGTTTTATTGTTTGTAAATTATGATGTTGCATTAGTTTTTAATCAAACATGTTTCCTTCATTTCATTTACTGGTGATATCCAATGTAAAAAATATCAAAACAAGTTTAAACGAGTGCAACATACTGCTATTATATATATGCCCTCTTCAGAAGAGCAGAGATGAAACTGGAATTGTATATAAGGTCCCAAGGGTTTGTGGTATTACAATACCCTTTGTTCATAGTCAAAATTTAGTATTCAGTGAATACAATGAGTACTATGGCAAGCAAGTGTAATGAAGAGGTGCTCCATTGTTTAAAATATGCCTGCATCTAAAAAGAAAATTAGAAAAATATTTTAACTGAGCGGGCACAAATTTTTTTAAAAAGGGGCCAGATTGGGGATAAAAAATTGTCACTGCTATTGCGAATAGTCACAGCCCTCAGGGAAGTATCAGGTGATAGCGTCTTACTGGTGTGACCGCAGCACTGCTCGGTGCAGGCCAAAGTGAAAGTGGCCTGTATGAACGACGAAGAGAGACTAGCTGGCTGGTGCAATGGCAGCTATCCATGTGGACACTATGATATCATATACTCGTTACTAGGAGTGCTGGATCGCTGCTACCTTTACAAGTGAGAATAATTGAGAATTTTATTACTAGGAGCGAAGGATATTTGTATGGTCTTTTAATGTTGAATATACAGGGTGATTCAAAAAGAATACCACAACTTTAAAAATGTGTATTTAATGAAAGAAACATAATATAACCTTCTGTTATACATAATTACAAAGAGTATTTAAAAATTTTTTTTTTCACTCAAAAACAAGTTCAGAGATGTTCAATATGGCCCCCTCCAGACACTCGAGCAATATCAACCTGATACTCCAACTCGTTCCACACTCTCTGTAGCATATCAGGCATAACAGTTTGGATAGCTGCTGTTATTTCTCGTTTCAAATCATCAATGGTGGCTGGGAGAGGTGGCCGAAACACCATATCCTTAACATACCCCCATAAGAAAACATTGCAGGGGGGTAAGATGAGGGCTTCTTGGAGGCCAGTGATGAAGTGCTCTGTCACGGGCGGCCTGACGGCCGATCCATCGCCTCGGGTAGTTGACGTTCAGGTAGTTGCGGACAGATAAGTGCCAATGTGGTGGCGCTCCATCCTGCTGAAATATGAATTGTTGTGCTTCTTGTTCGAGCTGAGGGAACAGCCAATTCTCTAACATCTCCAGATACTGTAGTCCAGTTACAGAAGCACCTTCGAAGAAAAAGGGACCAAAAACTTTATTGGCTGAAATGGCACAGAAAACTTTCACCTTAGGCGAGTCACGTTCATACTGAGTTGTTTCCCACGGATTCTCAGTGCCCCATATTCAGACATTGTGATGGTTGACTTTCCCGTTAGTGTGGAAAGTTGCTTCATCACTAAGCTTTCTGTTGAGCAGTCGCCATCTTAGCATCCATTGACGCTGACACCAAGTCAACAGCGCCTCAAGCGAACAAATGTACAACTAAATGAAACTTAATAGCTCCCTTAATTCGCTGACAGATAGTGCTTAGCTCTGCCTTTTGTCGTTGCAGAGTTTTAAATTCCTAAAGTTGTGGTATTCTTTTTGAATCACCCTGTATTTTAGACATTGCTTTATTAATTGTAATATCCCCAAAATGTGGTGACCCTACTTTGCTTTGTACCATGTAGGTTGCACCTGATGATCTGGCTTTAGTCCACGAAACTGATTATGGTTTAATAAACAACAATTTTACCAGGTGTTATCAGAGTTGTTCGTAACATCATGCCTTTCAACAGCGTTGATTGCCTGGAATAAAAATAGTTTGTGACTCATGTGTGAATAACAGAGTAGTCATGCAGATGTAATAGAAGACAAGGGTATCAAAGGAGGTTCAAGGAGTCATAAACAAGAACAAAAATGCGAGTTCAGAAGGTCAGCTAGAGAACCTACAGTGCCTGATAGATTTCGTAATTATGTCACCAAGGAAAAATCCTTGACGCTACGAGGAATCAAACCTGTATCCCCGCTCCCCACACGGCAGACTTCCTCAAGAACCACTCAGCTACAGAGGCCGACAAAACCCTATAAACAGAACTTCAATATCAGTGTTGTTGTAATTACAGGATGGCTTTAAGTGACCAAGATGCCATTATCGGCAATCATTTAGTTTGAACGAGGTCATGTAATAGGGCTACAAGAAGCTGGATGTTCCTCATGCAATACTGCACAAAGATGTAGGGCAGGAATGTAGCCACTGTACATGATTGCTGGCACCGGTAGTCACGAGAGGGTGTGGTTGCAACAAGATGGAGCTGCTGATGCCCACATGGCACTATGAGAGGGAAGACAGAGATGTTCAGCATGTGACTCTGGCACATTGTACTGCAGCTGCAGCAGCAATTTGGAAGATTATTTCAAGGACAGCTCACTGCCAGAAGCTGTGTAGTGTGTGTTTCACTAACCCCAAACCATCGCCATTTGTGACTTCAATGGTGTCAAGGGAGAGCCTCACTGGTGCGCAGAGTGGAGGTCTGTTGTGTTTCCTGATGAAAACTGTTTCTGCCTCAGTACCAGTGATGGTCGTGTGTTAGTTAGGAGGCGGCCAACTGAAGGTCTGCAATCGACCTGTCTGCATGCTACACTCACTGGATGTACACCTGGAGTTGTGGTCTGTAGTGCAATTTCATACGACAGCAGGATCATTATTGTGGCTATCCCACACACTGTGACTGCAAATTCCTATGTCAATCTGGTGATTTGACACATTGTGCTGCCATTCATGAACAGTATTTCAGGGGATGTTTCCCAACAGTATAACGCCCACTCACATACTCCTTTTGTAACCCAACATGCTTATGGAGTGTGGACATGTTGCCAGGACCTCCTCAATCATTACACGTGTCTTCAATGGAGCATATATGGGACATCAACAGATGAAACTGGTGTTGACCAGTGTCATCCACAGACAGCGTGTGTAAGTGTGTGTGTGTGTGTGTGTGTGTGTGTGTGTGGGTGTGTGTGTTTTGTTTGTTTAAATGTTCAGTTTTCCATTTTTCCTTTGTGCCATTAGAGAGTTGAACGATAGAGAAAGATGCCGGCCGGTGTGGCCGTGCGGTTAAAGGCACTTCAGTCTGGAACCGCGTAACTGCTACGGTCGCAGGTTCGAATCCTGCCTCGGGCACGGATGTGTGTGATGTCCTTACGTTAGTTAGGTTTAATTAGTTCTAAGTTCTAGGCGACTGATGACCTCAGAAGTTAAGTCGCATAGTGCTCAGAGCCATTTGAACCATTTTGATAGAGAAAGAGCTTGAAGATGGTTTGATTAACCCTCTGCCAGGCACTTAATTATGAATCGCACAGTAATCATGTAGATGTGAAGGTCAGTTTCTACGAGTTTTTTCCATTCTTTTGTAAATAATTCATGCTAGTATTGTGCAACCATGACTTATCAAACTGACAGTTTGATAGCATTCACACTTACCAGCACATGCAGAGAACTGGAATTACTTTTTTTCCGAATTCTGAAGGTATTTTGCCTGTCGCATATCTTACTCAAAAGGTGGAATAGTTTTGTCATGATGGGCTATCTAAAGATATCAAGAGTGCTAAGGGAATGTCGTCTCCCATCTCATCTTAATTTGCTTCCCCCTTCTCCATTGGTTTACTTGCAAAGGTAAGCCTGAACGGAGGTAGATCACACTGTCCAGTGACACAGATCTGCAGTTCATAGTAGGGCTCATGCCTCCTGCCTTGCCTCCTTCACTTCCTGTCACATGGGGCGACTGATTTGTTTCACTCTGCCCCGTCGATGCACCTCACAGTCTGACTGTTAATGACATCCCGTCTCCAAGCCACTACTCATCTCATGATTACCAACATTAATTCTGCCTCAGATGCCTACTAGCAGAATCACTTCGTATCCCACAACCTTAAGTGCTCGGAAAAGCATGAATTGTGAGTGCTCGACATCCATGATACAATTAAACAAATCCGCATGAAGGGCTGCTGTACACTCATCGTATTTCGCTTTCATAATATTTCTTACAGCGATGTAGGTGACAGAATGTATGCTGGCTTGCAGAACTAATGGATGAAAGCAACTTTTGTGTCATGTGTAATTCAGCTCGATGCAACCTGGACCATGTGTGGAAAGAAGTGCTACAGTATACACTGAGGTGACAAAAGGAATGGCATAGTGATACAGATGGCAGTAGTATCGGGTACATGAGGCATACAACTGCAGTGCACTGATGAAGCTGTCCTACTTTGCATCATCCCTTGCAAGACCCAGGCAATCATCGTAGGTTGTACCACCTACTCCTTCTGTCTCCACAGTTTTTTACCTCACCATTTATGGTCATCACATCCACCTCACTCCTATCCTGAAATACCTTGGCCTCACCGTCAACTGTCACCTCACCTGGACTCCCTATCTCCTTACAACCCAACACAAAGCCCAGAATAGACTCCATTTCATGAAACACTCCTGTCCGGCCAGCCATGGGGACTGCATCCTTCCAGCATCCTTCACACCTAAATCCTTGATTCATACCATCCTTTGTTATGCCACCGTCGCCTAGATTCTGTCCCATCCAGATTCTCTAAGGCTTTCCAAATCCTTGAACACCATGCACTCCACTTTGCCTTCCTTATCTGGCTCCCATCTCCCATGGGGATCATCCACGACCTCATCCCCTTCCCATATCTTCTCCTTTTCCTCACACACATCCACACCTTGTACATCATCTGCAGATTCGATCTCTCCCACCCCTTGGTGTCTTCTATCCTCTCCACCACCAGTGTGGAACCACAACTTTATCATCACACCTTTACCTTACCATCTCCACGCCATCCGCCTCCTTCCCCAATGCAACTTCCAGTGCCTATCCCTCCTGGATGATGAGCTTTGCCCTGATACCTACTCCTCCTACCAACTCTAACCCCACCTCCCCCATACCCCCTTTCAGGGCTCCCTCTCCCCTCCCCTCCTCTTCCCTTCCCCTGACCGATTTTTTCCTCTCTCCCTGCCCCGCCCTTTCCAGTGCACCCCTTCTGCGTCTCTGCATTCCCTTCTGACTTGCCTTCCCTCTCCATATCCCGTCACTTGCCCCTTGGTGCACCCCCTTGCTTTTCCTCCCACCCTCTCCAGCACATCTGCCCCTCCTATCCCTTCTTTTCCATCCTCTCAGGCCTCCCCACACCCCTCCCTCCTTGACAGGTCCCTCCTGGCAGTTTTTGCCTTTCGGTATGTGTACTCCGTCATTACAGTGGTTTTAAGGTGTCGTTGTTCTGATGTGTTTTAATGGTGTGGCCAACTTTTAACTCATGCGTGTGACTTCAGTGTTTTTTACATGCTACAAATCGCCAACTGTGTGTTTTAAGTTGATGTGTACCTTTTTTAAGTGTTCCACAATGAACGTCTCCATGTACAGTCGTGGACAAAACGAGCGAGACCCCTCGCCTTTTCGTTATGCTGATCCGCACAGCTTTAAAGTCTGCTACACAGCATAACAGGCAAGGCGACGAAGTGCTACGAACATATTATGCACAGGCGTGAAATTGACAAACTATCCAAATTTTCTCAGACTGTTTACAATCATGTGTATGACTACATTAATGCTGATTAGCGTGTTAAACACAACACGTAAATAAAAGATATAAATCAAAGAAGAAACGCTAATTAGTATGAACTGTACTAATAAAAATAAACTTCAGCTTATCGAGATAACATAACTGTTTTAGTAAGACAAAGTACCCCAGATCGTTTTGAATTAGCAAAACAGGTTTTAAGGGCTGGGTAGACAGACAGACAGACGGTCAAGAAAGTGAGACTAGTAGGGTTCCATTTTATCGATTTAGGTGACGAAATCCTAACAACGAAAATAGCTACGACAGTTACTGAAGATGAGGTCCGCATAAATACCCCCCCCCCTCTACTTTTTATTGGAATGTTCTAGTTGCAGTCAATACATCAGTATATTACTCGTAGCTATGCTTTCGATCCAAGTCACATTTACAGGAATGTAAATAAAATCCATTGCCTATACGTGTGGTAATTCAGATCCCAGTATTAATGCCACCGCGTTTTAGAAGTGCGGCCGGCCGGTGTGGCCACGCTGTTCTAGGCGCTTCAGTCCGGAACCGCGTGACTGCTACGGTCGCAGGTTCGCATCCAGCCTCGGGCACGGATGTGTGTGATGTCCTTAGGTTGGTTAGGTTTAAGTAGTTCTAAGTTCTAGGGGACTGATGACCTCAGAAGTTTAGTCCCATAGTGCTCAGTGCCATTTGAACCACGCCATTTTTATGGATGACAATGCGCCGTGTCACTGCGCCAGAATTGTTCGTAGTTTGTTTTTTAAGAACATTCTCGACATTTCGAGCCAATGATCTGGCCACCCATCGGACATTTGTGGGATATAATCGAGAAGTCAGTTTGTGTACAAAATCTTGCATCGGCAACAATTTCGCAATTTCGGAAGATTGCAGAGGCAGCATGGCTCAACATATCTGCAGGCGACTTCCAACGACTTGTTGACGCCATGTCGAGTTGCTGGTCTGCGCCAGGCAAAAGGGCCCAACACAATGTTAGGAGGCATTCCATGACTTTCGTCGCCTCAGTGTAGAGCCGACATTGTGTATAGTAATTATGGTGAAGTACCAGATCAGTCCTCACCGATAATATTACGTTTCTTTTTTTATAATTACTGTAAAAACTCTGATACTGAAAACCAATAAAGCATATGTATGCTAGCAGTGTTTTACTTCTCTTAAGAAACAGCAAAATTGCTGAGGATGTGTGAAGGAAAGTTACCCTCTTTTTCGAAAGTGATTGATTCCAGAAGTTATTGTAACAGTAGCAGAATAAGTCGGATTATGTTTGTTTCATTTATCGTGCTGAACGACAATATCAGAATTTCGACCGCGCGCAATGGAAATCGTGGCATTGCAGATTCTTCTGTGAACTTCGTAACTAAGCTTTCTCTCTTCGAGAAAAGCATATTATTCTTTTAAATCGGTATGAATGGTGCATTTGTGTTTAGGCATAACAGCTTGGTTCACGCAAACAACAACACACAACATTAACTACGAACACCAAACTAAGGAAATTTCGTGTGTCTTAATTTTTCACAGAACGTGCCAAACAGGATGTGAGATAAGATGTGATGCAATATTCCTCACGACAAGGAATGGCGAAAATAGGCACAAAGAAAGCGAATAAATTCCTCTTTAAATTCTCTGAGAGAAAAGTGGGGAACCAGCTACCTCAATCCTCATTCTGCTTTCCTATCCGGAACTTTTGGCATGCGAACATATTCGCACTTTCTCTTGCTGAAAGAAAGGTGCAGAGAGACAGTGACGTGGAAGAGAGAGGAGAGAGTGATTGTGGGAGAAAGAAAGTGGTAGTTAAAGAGAAAGAGGTGTGGATCAAGATAGTAGCAGTGTGGCCAAAGAGAGGGCAGACGGTCGCAGTAAAAAGAAAGGGCGTGCTGCCCATCCGCGTGCCCGAATTGCTCGCGAGGGGGCGTGGAAAACGCCCCGTGGAAAACCTGCCCAGGAGGTGCTCCACCACTGGGTAGGCTCGGATGAGGAGGCGGAGCAACAACCTCCACGGGCGACGGCGGTGGCGGCATGACGGCAGCCTCGGCATCCGTCGTCTCTGGCACCGCAGAGGAACATGGCGGCAGTGGCGGCGGCGGCCGGAGGTGGGGCTGGCGCGAGAGGCAGCGGACCGGCAGCGGCTGCGGGAGCGCCCACGGCGGAGGCGCCGTCGACGGATTCGTGGGCTGAGGCGGCGGAAGGCACGAGGCATCCGATTCTGCCGGGAAAGAACCGGCGGCAGAAAGCAAAGGACCGTACAAACGGATCTGGTTCCGGAGTTACTTGACAGTGCTGGAGGGACCATAAATTACAAATAAGGTGCAACCGAGCTGGCTAAGGATGCTCCCCTGCTCCAAGCGATGCCTGCCAGAGGAAACAGGGTAGAACACCAAAGTATGCGGCTCCAAGCCAGAAATAGGCGAAGCAGCGGGAGCATGCAGCGGCGAGTGCAATAGCTGCAAGAGTGACTGATGGGTGTGGCCGTGTAGCTGGGGAATGGGCGCCGTGTGGCTGGGAGCTCACAGCACGTGCTCGCGAGAGTGCGTGGAGCGCAACTTGTTTGTCTGCGACTTAGACATACGCATAAAGCGTTGAGCCTCACCGTTCGACTGGGAGTGGAACGGCGCTGAGGTCAGATGGCGAATGCCATTAGCAGCACAGAACGTTGCAAACTTGGAGGACACAAACTGGGGGCCATTGTCAGAGACTATAACTGCAGGAAGGCCCTCAATGCAAAAAATAGACGTCAAACTCTGGATAGTACTGGCAAATGCGGTAGAAGACGTAGGGACAACAAAAGGGAAGTTTCTGTACGCATCAATAACTATCAACCGGCGGGTGTCCCAGAAAGCACTCGTAAAATCAATATGAATGCGCTGCCAAGGTACAGTAGGAGTCGGCCACGCAAAGAAGCACTGGCAGGGAGCAGATTGATTGTCCGCGCAGGAGCGAAATTAGCAAGTAAATTCTCGATTTGTTTATCAATGCCGACCTAAGTGCAGTGATGACACGCTAATTGCTTCATCCGCACTATGGTCAGGGTGCAGTAATCAGGGGATTTCTGACTGCAATGAACGAGGCACAACCACACGAGACGGATCATTGTCAGTTCATAACAAAATAACACCGTGGTGTGCAGACAAGTTGTGTCAGTGCGCAAAGTAACGTCCAACAAGGGGCTCACGAATCTGCGTAGCAGACAGGGGCCATTGAGTACAAATATACTGCAAAAGAATCTGCAAAGAAGCATCGGTGGCTATCGCAGAAGCAATGCGACGAAAATCCACTTGAAAACCATCAGCTAATTCCTTATCTTGCGAATCAATAAACATGCAGGACAATTTGAAAGAATCAAACACTTAGTCAGGGCCAGTAGGTAGATGAGACAAAGCATCGGTATTGCCATGCTGTCGTTAGACCAAAACAAAGACCAACGTTGCAACTTTTGGGTAGTATGGGCTGGAACAGGCTGTGATGGGAGAAACGACAACATCAAAGGCTTATGGTCGGGACCAAATAGAACTTCGACCGTACAAAAAATCATGATACATTGTCTCTCCATATACAATAGCTAAAGCTTCTTCCTCTATCTATAATATAAAAATGAATCGCAAAATGTGTTGGTAAGCGCATAACTCAACAACGCCTCGACCAATTTGGCCAAATCTTTTTTTAAAATGTTCGTTGAAGTTCAAGGATGGTTTTTACGGCGAGAAAAATTAGAATTATTGCTGGAAAAACCCTAAAAATAGCCCTTTTCTTTTTCCTATACAAATGATTTGTAACTAAAACGTAGTCAGTTTGAGCTTTATTGCTATGGTATAAAGTTTATAATATAAAAATGAATCGCAAAATGTGTTGGTAAGCGCATAACTCAACAACGCCTCGACCAATTTGGCCAAATCTTTTTTTAAAATGTTCGTTGAAGTTCAAGGATGGTTTTTACGGCGAGAAAAATTAGAATTATTGCTGGAAAAACCCTAAAAATAGCCCTTTTCTTTTTCCTATACAAATGATTTGTAACTAAAACGTAGTCAATTTGAGCTTTATTGCTATGGTATAAAGTTCATATTAAATTACAAGCACTCACTGTTGTCTAAGCAATGTAGGTGTGTTCCTAACGTCAAAGATCATATCTATCAAAACAATGTGCGTGTGTGCGTTGGAGCACAGAATACATGGTTGGAGAAGTTTAATGTCGCGTTCCGAAACTCGCGTTTCTTTTGTATTAGTTTCGGCACGCGAGATAAAATGCATCAGTTTCCACGTCATTACATCAGTCAAACAAAAATCGCGTTACCAACAGTGTTTTATTATTTTTATATTCGTACGGCTTAAAAGGATTTGACTTCAAGTCATATAAAATTAAAAAAAAAAAAGTTGTCTGTGACCTAATCTACTGAGTTTGCTTTTGTCAACTGATACACGAAACAAATTCGTGTTTTGTGCAGAGTGTTTACTTAGTTAGTGTTTGTTTAGTTCGTGATTAGTGAAAAACTAATTTATATTTGATATGCCTCCTATAAGACGAAGCAATTTAGGTAGAAGAACCAGAAATGCTACAAACCAAGCTAATTACCGATCTAATCGTACGGCACAAGAACGTGACGACGGAAATGAACGTGAAAGAATTCGGATATCACAAACGCGTGAAGCGCGAGCGCGACATTCAACTAATAATCGCGCAAGTTTGAATCGAGCTGCTTTCAGTTACGATGTGTCAATTGACTACAGTAACTACCAATGTGTTGTTATTGGTTCTATGAACTCGGTTTGCTCACACTGTAAGGCATTAAAATACAAAAACGAAGCCAATGGATTGTGTTGCGCAAATGGTAAAGTGAAATTGATACTATTGGACCCACCACCAGAACCATTGTACTCATTGGTTTCAGGAATAGGAACAGATTCTATACACTTTTTGACACATATCCAACAATATAACAATTGAAACTTCCTGGCAGATTAAAACTGTGTGCCCGACTGAGACTCGAACTCGGGACCTTTGCCTTTCGCGGGCAAGTGCTCTACCAACTGAGCTACCAAAGCACGACTCACGCCCGGTACTCACAGCTTTACTTCTGCCAGTACCTCGTCTCCTACCTTCCAAACTTTACAATTGCTTTCAAATGACTTCATTTGGGGCAACAAATGTAGTTCGGGAAAATTTTATGCCAACTTTCAAGGTATGTATTATAGCAGTTACTCATAATTATTTTAGCGAACAAAATTTTCTGTCACAAAAGTTAAGATGTGTCACTAATCTTCAATTTCTTAATCACTTATATATCACTTAGTCATCATATTATATGGTGATTCAGTTTCAGTGACACTTTTATTATATTTTATATTTGATAGATATTAGTTCAAACTAAATATATACTTTTTAAGATCAAATATTATTTAAGTTTGATCACTGACAATCCCTTAATTTATACCACACCATAATATTTTATTTTATTTACAGATACAAGGGCAAATATATCACAGAGCAGGTTCACTGTTACCAGTGTCAGATAGCGACAACAAATTCCTGCAAATTTATTTTATGGGCAATTCACCACAAGAAATTGATCTGCGTTGTGCACATAACAATTTAGTAAAGAGGTCTATTGTAGAACAATTACAAACTTTATTTCATCAACACAATCAATTGATTATATTGTTTAAAACTGCCCTGGATCTGATGCCATCCGATAATCACAAAATTGTAATCAGAGCTGATAAAACACCTGCAGGTCAACATACAAGACGTTTTAATGCACCAACTATTGATGAAGGTGCTATCGTTGTAGTTGGAGAAAACTTGGAATCTCGTGATATTGTTTTACATCGTCGGAATGATCAATTACAACGTATAAAGGAAACACACCGCTCATATGATGCACTGCAATATCCCATTATATTTTGGCAAGGTGAAGATGGCTACGATTTCTCAATAAAAATGATAAATCCCATTACAGGTAACTAAAATATTAATTTAGCTATGGCGATAATATCTCAGTCATTATATTATGTATTTTAATTTTATATTTGAATGTTATTAAAAGAAACCAACAAAAAAGTCAGTTCAATGAACTATTATTCATACCGCCTAATGATTCGGGAAAATGAAGAAAATCACATATTGAAATGTCGGCGATTATATCACAAATATGTTGTTGACATGTATGTAAAAATTGAAACGGAGAGATTAACATTCATCAGGTTGAATCAAACCAAACTCCGATCTGAAGAGTATATTCACCTTCGAGATGCGATTAATACTGATGGAAATGCACAGAATGTCGGTCGGATGACTATTCTTCCAGCAACATACATCGGAAGCCCTCGGCATATGCACAAATATGCTCAAGATGCCATGTCGTATGTTCGTCATTATGGTACAGCAGATTTGTTCATCACATTTACATGCAATCCGCAATGGATAGAAATCAAGCAGGAGTTATTCCCTGGGCAATCACCCATTGATCGTCATGATATTACAGCCAGAGTCTTTAGACAAAAGTTGAAATCTTTAATGGATTTCATCGTAAAACATAATGTGTTTGGTGAGACACGCTGCTGGATGTATTCTGTGGAGTGGCAGAAACGAGGATTGCCACATGCACACATTTTGATTTGGTTGGTTGAAAAGATAAGGCCAAATGAAGTTGATGCAGTGATATCAGCTGAAATCCCTAATGTACAAGTAGATCCTGGATTGCATGAGGTAGTTATCAAAAACATGATACATGGTCCCTGTGGAACTCTTAATCAAAATTCACCATGTATGATGGATGGTAAATGTTCAAAACGATATCCACGGACATTAATATCGGAAACAATTACTGGTAATGACGGTTATCCATTGTATCGTCGCAGATCGACAGCAGACAATGGAAAATCAACAATTGTCAAATTAAATCAACAAGATATTGAAATAGATAATCGTTGGATTGTTCCATATTCACCCATTTTATCAAAGACATTCAAAGCACACATCAACGTTGAATCTTGCCATTCAATGAAATCTATTAAATACATTTGCAAACATGTAACCAAAGGGAGTGATATGGCTGTAATTGGAATTGGTGCAGAGAATTCCAATGATGAAGTTACCCAATACCAAATGGGCCGCTATGTCAGTAGTAATGAAGCAGTTTGGCGAATATTTTCTTTTCCTATTCATGAGAGACACCCTTCTGTTGTTCACTTAGCTGTGCATTTAGAAAATGGACAAAGAGTGTATTTTACAGCACAGAACGCAGTACAAAGAGCTGCTCAGCCACCATCTACTACATTAACCAGTTTTTTTGAGACATGCCAAAACGATCATTTCGCACAAACATTGCTATATTCTGAAATGCCAAAATATTATACCTGGAATCAATCCTCAAGGAGATTTATACGACAGAAACAAGGAAAACCAGTTCCAGGATATACAGATGTATATTCCACCGATGCGATTGGCCGGATTTATTCAGTACATCCAAGCAATGATGAATGTTTTTATTTACGACTGCTATTAGTCAATGTACGTGGCCCAACATCATTCCAACAGTTACGAACTGTTCATGGTGAATTGTGTGGATCCTACAGAGAAGCCTGTCAACGTTTGCAATTGCTTGAAAATGACGCTCATTGGGAGCAAACTCTCAATGATGCTGTAATATCATCACACGCTCATCAAATATGAACATTGTTTTCTATAATCATATCTACATGCTTCCCATCAAACCCAATTGATTTGTGGATCAAGTACAAAGATTATATGTGTGATGATATTTTGTATCAAATACGGAATAGAATGGGAAATCCAAATATACAAATCAGTGAAGAAATTTACAATGAAGCATTGATTTCAATTGAGGACATGTGCTTGATAATGTCAAACAAACTATTAATTCAATTAGGCCTGACCGCGCCCAATCGTCCAATGCATGACGCTTTTAACCAAGAGTTGCATCGAGAAAAACTGTATGATCTCAACGCTTTGAAAGAATTAATTCAAACAAATCTTCCACTGTTAAATGAACAACAGAAGTATGTATTTGAAACTCTTGTGAAAGTAACAAATGATGAAACTGGAGGGATTTACTTCTTAGATGCACCTGGTGGTACAGGAAAAACTTTTTTGATTTCATTAATATTAGCAACAATTCGCTCACAAAATAAAATTGCACTTGCACTCGCTTCGTCGGGAATCGCAGCAACTTTGCTTGAAGGTGGTCGAACAGCCCATTCAGCACTAAAATTGCCATTAAATATGCAAAGCAATGAAACTCCAACCTGCAACGTTTCGAAGAACTCTGCAATGGCAAAGGTTTTGCAGCAATGTAAATTGATTGTTTGGGATGAATTCACGATGGCACATAAAAAATCTTTGGAGGCTTTAGACAGAACCTTAAAAGATCTACGGAGCAATAATAACCGATTTGGTGGTGCAATGATTTTATTAGCAGGAGATTTTCGTCAAACATTGCCAGTGATTCCACGATCAACGCCAGCTGATGAACTCAATGCATGTCTAAAGTCCTCCAATTTGTGGAAACATGTCAAAGTACTTCATTTAAGCAAGAATATGCGTGTCGAGTTGCAAAATGACCAATCTGGAAACATATTCTCTAAACAACTCATTGACATTGGTAATGGCAAATTTCCTATAGACATGTTGACTGGCTGCATTAACTTTTCTCAAAGTTTTTGTCAGTTAACTCGATCAAAAGATGAACTTATTCAGAAGGTGTTTCCAGATGTTTCTCAAAATTACAGAAACCATGATTGGTTGAGCGAACGAGCTATACTGGCTGCAAAAAACATAGATGTAAATGAATTAAATTTCAAAATTCAAGAACAAATTACAGGCGAATTGAGGATATATAAATCAGTTGATTCGGCTACTAATCAAGATGATGTAGTCAACTATCCACCGGAATTTTTAAACTCGCTGGATTTGCCAGGATTGCCACCTCACAATCTTCAATTAAAGGTTGGATCGGTGGTTATAATGTTGCGAAATATCAACCAACCGCGTCTTTGCAACGGTACACGGTTAGCGATAAAAAAATTACTAAACAATGTGATAGAAGCAACTATACTCAAAGGAAAGTATAAAGGAGAAGATGTTCTCATACCGCGCATCCCAATGATTCCGACTGATGTGCCATTTGAGTTTAAACGACTACAGTTTCCAGTGCGGCTTGCTTTTGCTATGACTATAAACAAGTCCCAGGGGCAATCATTAAGTGTTTGTGGTATTAATCTAGAAAACCCATGTTTCTCACATGGTCAATTGTATGTTGCCTGTTCCCGTGTTGGAAAACCATCAGATTTGTTTATCTATGTGCCAGGTAATCAAACAAAAAACATCGTATACCACAAAGCACTACAATGATAATAATAATAATTATGATTCACATGATTAACAATAAAGCGATTACTTACTTTTAAATCCTTATATATGTTTTATTTAATTATTTTTTATTCACAACGCCCTATCACCAGGGTGACGGTTCTGTTCAGGAGAATTTTTTTAAATACGTAGGCAAAAAAACTGCCATATTACAAATCTTTTTGACAGGACGAAGTCTGTCGGGTCAGCTAGTTTGAGAATAGTTTTGCTGGTCAGAATTGAGCAAAAGCGATCGGGCGATCGACAGAATTAATGCGGTGCGAGAGAACTGCCCCGATGCCGTGAGAAGATGCATCGACAGCCAAAACAACTGGTTTGGAGGGATCGAATGGAATCAAACAGCGATCACTCAACAAAGCAGATTTGAACTTTGGAAAGCAGCATCACATTCCGAAGACCAAACAAAAGGAACGTTCTTTCGCCTAAGGTGGTGCAAAGGCGCTGCAATCTGCGCTACAATCTGCGCTGCATTTGGTGTAAACCGAACATAATACTGATTTGGCCCAATACAGACTGAAGTTCTTGCAAAATCCTGGGTGCTCGCAAGTCTCTAATCACACAGAGATGTCCAGGTGATCGGTGGATACCCTGTCCGTTACACATATGTCCTAAATACTGAATTTCAGTTTGAAAAAATTTGCACTTGCCTCTGTTACACTCGAGTCCTGCCTGTAATAGTACAGTAAATAAGGCACGCAAATTCTGCAAGTGTTCGTCAGGGGTGCAACCTGATACTACAATATCGTCCAGATAAGTGGAACAACCAGGCACAGTGGCACACAACTGCTGCAAGTGAGACTGAAAAATAGCAGGAGCCGAATCACAACCAAACGGAAGGTGGCGTACCTTGAACAATCCAAGGTCAGTGTTGATCAAAAAATAGCACTGCGACTGTTCGTCGAGTAGAATTTGATAGTATGCGCCCACAAGTCAAACGTGGAGAACAATTTTTCCAGGCCACGCTTATCAAAAATGTCCTCACGACGCGATAAGGGAAGCGTAGCGAGCACTGTCTGGGAATTTACAACTGGTTTGGAGGGATCGAATGGAATCAAACACCGACTTAGTCAGCACAAATACGAACATGACCATTTGGTTTCTCCACTCATACTATAGGCGAAGCCCATTGCGAAGCAGAAACAGGCTCAATGACACCACTGTCTTGCAACTGCTTAAGTTCAGCAGCTATGGTGTCACGCAGTGAGTGCAGTACAGGGCATGCGCGCCGGAAAATGGGCATGTCATTGTCATTAACTAGAACATGCGCTGCAAAGTCTGTGGCACAACCAAGGCCATCAGAAAAGATCCATGGAATTCTCCTATTCCTAATGTTTCGTCCAATACTACATTGGACATCTTCAGAGGTATGGCTGGTCTTGCTGAGTCCTGCCGGCAACCTATGCTGCCGACCTGTCGGCAGGACTCAGCAGAACCAGCCATACCTCTGAAGATGTCCAATGTAGTATTGGACGAAACGTTAGGAATAGAATAATTCCATGGACCACGGCCATATAACCTGGAAGAATTATCAACAAAAGTACCATCCGGTCGTGAAAGCCTTCATTGTATGATCATCAGAAAAAAGTTCAGCAAAATCATTGCATAGTGCGGCAACACTGTCTGCATGGTCACTAGCGTTGATGCAAAGTACATTGTCCTGAACTGCGAGGCCAAAAAGTTCAAATGCGTCCATGCCAAAAGTGTTCGTAGTATCACTGTATGAGTCATTGCATCTTATGTGGCTTGCAAACTACACACGCCGAGGACTGAGATTTCCTGTCCAGTAAATGGAGTCAGTGTGGACTGTAAACGACAAAGTGAAAACAAACGACAAAAGTAAACAAGGTTGGGCTACGGGGTCCCTAACTCTTTTCTGCCTTTAGAAGAATATCAGTTTCTTCTTTTTTTCCCACACAGTTTTCACTTAGCTTCCACTCGTTTCCTGATGAATGATTTCACTGGCTGTCTACAACTATGGAATGGAGCGAATGTCTATGCAGCGGTATAACACTTGTCTGCACGCACAACGTTTTCAAAATAGTTTCTCGCTTTTGTAAATGATACTTTCGTTAGACAGATTTTCTACGAGGAGAAAAGTTACTTAATTTCCCTGCTCCCCTTAGTGTAGTTCGCAGGGTACCAGTTTTTGCAATGAATTACGAGGTTGTGGCTAGGTTGTGGCGTAATAGCACGGCTTAAATTCTTGCGAGCGGAGAGAAAAAGCGGTCAAATATGTGGGACAACCAATATTAATAATTTAATTGATCCTGTGGTTTATTCTACTTCTACATCTGTACTCCGCAAACTACCGTGAGGTGTGTGGCAGAGGGTACGTCCCATATGGATCAACGAAGAAACAAGTTATTAGGGTTTCTTCCTACTCCATTAACGCATGGAGCACGGGAAGAAAGATTGTTGGCATGCCTCTGTGCATGCAGTAATTATTCTTATCTTATCCTCACGATACGTATGTGAGCTATACAGGGTTATTACAAATGATTGAAGCGATTTCACAGCTCTACAATAACTTTATTATTTGAGATATTTTCACAATGCTTTGCACACACATACAAAAACTCAAAAAGTTTTTTTAGGCATTCACAAATGTTCGATATGTGCCCCTTTAGTGATTCGGCAGACATCAAGCCGATAATCAAGTTCCTCCCACATTCGGCGCAGCATGTCCCCATCAATGAGTTCGAAAGCATCGTTGATGCGAGCTCGCAGTTCTGGCACGTTTCTTGGTAGAGGAGGTTTAAACACTGAATCTTTCACATAACCCCACAGAAAGAAATCGCATGGGGTTAAGTCGGGAGAGCGTGGAGGCCGTGACATGAATTGCTGATCATGATCTCCACCACGACCGATCCATCGGTTTTCCAATCTCCTGTTTAAGAAATGCCGAACATCGTGATGGAAGTGCGGCGGAGCACCATCCTGTTGAAAGATGAAGTCGGCGCTGTCGGTCTCCAGTTGTGGCATGAGCCAATTTTCCAGCATGTCCAGATACACGTGTCCTGTAACGTTTTTTTTGCAGAAGAAAAGGGGGCCGTAAACTTTAAAACGTGATATTGCACAAAACACATCAACTTTTGGTGAATTGCGAATTTGCTGCACGAACGCGTGAGGATTCTCTACCGCCCAGATTCGCACATTGTGTCTGTTCACTTCACCAATAAGAAAAAATGTTGTTTCATCACTGAAAACAAGTTTCGCACTGAACGCATCCTCTTCCATGAGCTGTTGCAACCGCGCCGAAAATTCAAAGCGTTTGACTTTGTCATCGGGTGTCAGGGCTTGTAGCAATTGTAAACGGTAAGGCTTCTGCTTTAGCCTTTTCCGTAAGATTTTCCAAACCGTCAGCTGTGGTACGTTTAGCTCCCTGCTTACTTTATTCGTCGACTTCCGTGGGCTACGCGTGAAACTTGCCCGCACGCGTTCAACCGTTTCTTCGCTCACTGCAGGCCGACCCGTTGATTTCCCCTTAGAGAGGCATCCAGAATCTTTAAACTGCACATACCATCGCCGAATGGAGTTAGCAGTTGGTGGATCTTCGTTGAACTTCGTCCTGAAGTGTCGTTGCACTGTTATGACTGACTGATGTGAGTGCATTTCAAGCACGTCATACGCTTCCTCGGCTCCTGTCGCCATTTTGTCTCACTGCGTTCTCGAGCGCTCTGGCGGCAGAAACCTGAAGTGCGGCTTCAGCCGAACAAAAATTTATGACTTTCTCTACGTATCTGTAGTGTGTCGTGACCATATGTCAATGAATGGAGCTACAGTGAATTTATGAAATCGCTTCAATCATTTGTAATAGCGCTGTATATAGTAGATCCCTAGAGTAGTCATTTAAAGCCAGTTATTGAAATTTTGTTAACAGACTTTCTCGGGATATTTTCGATCTGTTTACAAGAGTCTGCCATTTAAGTTCCTTCAGTATCTTTGTGACACTCTCCCACGGATTGAACAAGCTTGTGACCATTCGCGCTGCCCTTCTCTGTATACATTCAATATCATCTGTTAGTCCTATCTGGTACAGTTCCCACACACTTGAGCAATATTCTAGAACCGGTCGCGTAAGTGATTTGAAAGCAATCTCTTTGGTGGCCTAATTGCACTTCCCCAGTATTATACAAATAAACCGAAATCTACTACCTGCTTTCCCCACGACTGAGCCCATGTGGTCATTCCATTTCATATCCCCACAAAGTGATACACCTAGGTATTTGTATGAGTTGTTCGATTCCAACAGTGACTCATTCATGATATAGTCATAGGATACTACGTTTTTTCTGTTTGTGAAGTGCAAAATTTAACATTTTTGAACATTTAGAGCAAGTTGCTAAACTCGGTATCACGTTGAAATCCTATGAAGGCCTGACTGAATATTTATGCAGCTTCCCTCAGAAAGTACTTCATTACAGGTAACTGATCATCAGCAAAAAGACTAATTTTACTATTAGCATTGTCTGCAAGGGCATCAATATCCAACATGAACAGGAAGAGTCCCAATACCCTCTTCTGCGACACACCCGAAGTTACTCCTACATTTGACGATGACTCTACATCCAAGATAGCATGCTGTGTCCTCCCTACCAGAAAGTCCTCAGTCCAGTCACAAAGATCACTTGATACCCCATATGATCGAACTTTTGACAAGGAGCGTAGGTGCGGTACTGAGCCAAATGCTTTTCGGGAGCCAAGAAATACTGCATCTACCTGGCTGCCTTGATCCAATGTTTTCAGTATGCCACGTGAGAAAAGTGCGAGTTGGGTTATATATGATCAGTGTTTTCGAAAACCATGCTGGTTGGCATTGAGGACGTCATTCTGTTCGAGATACCTCATCATGCTTGAGCTCAGAATATGTTCTAAGATTCTACAACACATCGATGTCAAAGATATACGGTAGTTTTGTGGATCGCTTCTACTATCCTTCTTGTAGATGGGTGTGACCCGTGCCTTTTTCCAAGAACTGGGCACAGTGTTTTGTTCGAGTGATCTATGACAGATTATAATTAGAAGATGGACGAATTCAGCCGCAAATTCAGCATAGTGTCTGGCGGGCTTTCCATTGACGCCTGGAGCTTTGTTGTTTTAACTATTTCAGCTGTTTGTCAACACCACAGAGAATAATAGTTATTTCATTCATCTTTTCAGAGGTACGAGGATTAAATTGGGGAAATTAGTCTGGGTTTTGCTCTGTAAAGGAACATTTGAAATCGGAGTTAAGCATTTCAGCTTTTGCTTTGTTACCCTCAATTTCAGTTCCTGTCTCATTCGCTAGGGAATGGACACTAGCATTGGTGCCACTAACAGACTTTACATATGACCTGTGTGCCTCGGTCGTATGCAGTCCTGATTGTGGCGCTCACCTGCACGGCGCCAAACACGCATACGACCATCATTGGCACCAAGGCAGAAGCGACTTTCATCGCTGAAGACGACACGTCTCCATTCGTCCCTCCATTCACGCCTGTCGCGTCACCACTGGAGGCGGGCTGCACGATGTTGGGGCGTGAGCGGAAGACGGCCTAACGGTGTGCGGGACCGTAGCCCAGCTTCATGGAGACGGTTGCGAATGGTCCTCGCCGATACCCCAGGAGCAACAGTGTCCCTAATTTGCTGGGAAGTGGCGGTGCGGTCCCCTACGGCACTGCGTAGGATCCTACGGTCTTGGCGTGCATCCGTGCGTCGCTGCGGTCCGGTCCCAGGTCGACGGGCACGTGCACCTTCCGCCGACCACTGGCGACAACATCGATGTACTGTGGAGACCTCACGCCCCACGTGTTGAGCAATTCGGCGGTACGTCCACCCGGCCTCCCGCATGCCCACTATACGCCCTCGCTCAAAGTCCGTCAACTGCACATACGGTTCACGTCCACGCTGTCGCGGCATGCTACCAGTGTTAAAGACTGCGATGGAGCTCCGTATGCCACGGCAAACTGGCTGACACTGACGGCGGCGGTGCACAAATGCTGCGCAGCTAGCGCCATTCGACGGCCAACACCGCGGTTCCTGGTGTGTCCGCTGTGCCGTGCGTGTGATCATTGCTTGTACAGCCCTCTCTCAGTGTCCGGAGCAAGTATGGTGGGTCTGACACACCGGTGTCAATGTGTTCTTTTTTCCATTTCCAGGAGTGTATATTTATAAAAGATAGTTTAATATCCATGACAACCACAATTATTAATTTAAGCTGTGCTGTCAGGTTCTAAGCCCGCTTCCATGGCCTAACTGTAGCCGGCACAGTAGTTCAGCTTGTTCGCTCGAAGTACTTGGCCACTCTCTTTATCTAAAGCTGAGTGAGGTTATCACCGAGAGAAATTGGAAACGTGTCATGCGATAATCTCAAAGAACCACTGAAGACACAACGACGAAGAGATGGATCGAAAGTAAGAATATGAAAAAAAAGGAAAACGGGTCATCGCGTCTGACTCTCTTGCGGAAGATCTGGGTTCAGTTCCCAGTATCGTGCTTCCATGGAATGTTTACTCGCTGGGAGGAGTAGAACGAGTTGCACCTACCTCTTGATACCAACTGAGGAACTACTTGAGTGAGTAGTAGCGGCTCCCATGTCTAAAAAAGAAAGTAGTCCACAACAGCCGTGAGAGTCGTGTAATAACCCCATGTTCCTCCATACCGCATCCGGGGTTAACGAACCTCTCTCGTGGGCCTGTACGACATCTGAATGACGTGACTTGGCGGATACAGAAAAACCTCAAGAAGGGGGCGCTAAAGATATCTTCAGCTATCTTTACTTTTACCATAATAAAAAATAATCAAGTCATATGCAAAGTTTAATTCTCGAATAAACACTTTATTCACACTAAAAAATCCAACGCTAGTAGACTTAGCACTAAAACACACGATCACACCCTGCGTATTTCTAATATCACTAAGCACAACACTGACTGAAGTCCGTGGTAATAGCCAGTAATCGCAGTTGTTCACTTTTATCACTTCCTTGTTATAGCTTTCAAAAAGCACTCTGCTTCCCTTATGTATGTGGCTCGGTTATTTCGAGAACATTCGCTGTCAGAATGTCCGCTTCCAGACTTTTATGTAGTGTGAACAAATACCTACTGTGAAAGCGACTAGCCAATATGTACCTTACGACGCAACACATAATATAAGGGTGGCTTTCCAATGATGACTCGTATTACGAGTTAGGTATGGGAAACTATTGTTACATTATTAGTAAAAATATTGTTACGAGTCTTTATGAATTACTATTATTAATACTTTACAATCAACTGAAGACTCTCTCTCTTGACTAATTTTCACACTTGCACTTGCTACAACTAGGGCTTTTTACTTATTCATTCTTCAGTCTTAATATTTCTGCCTCTGAATGTAAACTAGCTTCCTATTCGGCGAATAGTACAAGAAAACGGTAGCATTTTCGCGACTTTTCTCGAACAAATGCCAGACAGAATAACGTATGGAGGTCACTATAATGGCCGCGACTTTCCTCGTAGGTATATGTTAGCTGTATACAGGGGCGTACCCAGGATCTGAACTAGGGGGCGGGGGAAGGGGGGGGGGAGCAGGTCATACTAGTCTCAAGAAACAAGGACTCGAGACAACGTACAACACTTCTTATTAAATAAAACAGTACACCAGTGAAAAACTGATTTTAATAAACATTTTAAGTACAAGAATGCCCTTGTACAATCTGAGAAAACATGCAGAATTTCTTATTAAATAAAACAGTAAACTAGTGAAAAACTGCGAATATCTTCTAGGGGGGTGGGGGGGGGGGCAGCTGCCCTTCCCCTGCCCCTCGCTGGGTACGCCCATGGCTGTATATGTGCCAGACTGAAACATATAAAATACAGGGTGATTCAAAAAGAATACCACAACTTTAAAAATGTGTATTTAATGAAAGAAACATAATATAACCTTCTGTTATACATCATTACAAAGAGTATTTAAAAAGGTTTTTTTTGACTCAAAAACAAGTTCAGAGATGTTGAATATGGCCCCCTCCAGACACTCGAGCAATATCAACCCGATACTCCAACTCGTTCCACACTCTCTGTTGCATATCAGGCGTAACAGTTTGGATAGCTGCTGTTATTTCTCGTTTTAAATCATCAATGGTGGCTGGGAGAGGTGGCCGAAACACCATATCCTTAACATACCCCCATAAGAAAAAATCGCAGGGGGTAAGATCAGGGCTTCTTGGAGGCCAGTGATGAAGTGCTCTGTCACGGGCTGCCTGGCGGCCAATCCATCGCCTCGGGTAGTTGACATTCAGGTTTCATAACTAACCTTTTTCGTAGGACTCTCCATACAGTTGATGGTGGAATTTGCAGCTCTCTGCTAGCTCTGCGAGTCGATTTTCCTGGGCTGCGAACAAATGCTTGCCGGATGCGTGCTACATTTTCATCACTCGTTCTCGGCCGTCCAGAATTTTTCCCTTTGCACAAACACCCATTCTCTGTAAACTATTTATACCAACGTTTAATACACCACCTATCAGGAGGTTTAACACCATACTTCGTTCGAAATGCACGCTGAACAACTGTCGTCGATTCACTTCTGCCTTACTCAATAACACAAAAAGCTTTCTGTTGAGCGGTCGCCATCTTAGCATCAACTGACGCTGACGCCTAGTCAACAGCGCCTCAAGCGAACAAATGTACAACTAAATTAAACTTTATAGCTCCCTTAATTCGCCGACAGATAGTGCTTAGCTCTGCCTTTTGTCGTTGCAGAGTTTTAAATTCCTAAAGTTGTGGTATTCTTTTTGAATCACCCTGTACGTTGTCGCGGACGCGAGTGCTGCAAAGGAGAATACAACTACTCGATTCAGTCCAGTCGACTGGCGAAAGAAACGAACTAACAGCGTGCCTCGTACGTCAGGAGGGCAGGCCTGAACTCACTTGCTCAACTCATCAGACAAACTGCGTTTCTACACCTGTTAACTCGTAATTGGGTGTTTAGGAACAAACGAGAATTGCATCTTTTACTGGAATACGCCATTGTGTGGTCTTCTTGTATATTAGTCCTTCAACGATTGGAAGCCTATCGCCCTACTAATAATATGTTATGGCTGTGGTGGGGACAATAAAATTAAAATCTTGCCAAAATGATTATCGGTTGCACGAGTCACCACATCTCCTATGAAAAGAGGACTGTTAAGCAGAAGAGAATGAATGCCATAATCGAGCTGTTACACCATATACATCGAGCATAAATATTTACTTAAAACTGAACAAAGCTCCAGATCGGAGTCCCCGTCGGATTCTATACTGTATTTGCAGGCTAGTTAGACCCTCTGCTAACTATAATATCTCGTAGATCCCTTGAACAAAAAACCGTGCCCAGTTCTTGGAAAAAGGCACTTGTCACACCCGGCTACAAGAAGGGTAGTAGAAGTGATTTGTTGTAGAATTTTAGAACATGTTCTGAGATCAAACATAATGACGTTCCTCGAACACAATGACCTCAATGACAACCGGCATGGGTTTCGAAAACATCGATCACGTGAAACAACTCACACTTTTCTCACATGAAATACTGAAAGCTTTGGAACAAGACAACCAGGTAGATGGAGTATTTCTTGATTTCCGAAAAGTATTTAACTCAGCATTTGACTCGTATGGGGTATAAAGTGAAATTTGGATTGAGGACTTTTTGGTAGGGAGGGCACAGCATGTTATCTTGGATACAGTGTCACCGTCAGGTGTAGAAGTAATTTCGGGTGCGCCCCAGAGAAGTATGTCGGGGCCCATGCTGTTGATGTATATTTATGACCTAACAGACAATATTAATATTATGCAGATGCTGCAGTTATCTGTAATGAAGTACTGCCAGAAAGAAGCTGCATACATATTCAGTCAGATCTTGATAAGATTTCAACGTGGTGTAGAGATTGACAACTTACTCTTAATGTTCATAAATGTTAAATTTTGCACTTCACAATATGAAAAAACGTAGTATTCTACGACTATAATATGAGTGAGTCACTGTTGGAATCGATCAACTCATACAAATACCTAGGTGTAACACAATGTAGATATCTGAAATGGAATGATCACATAGGCCCAGTCGTAGGTAAAACAGGTGGTTGACGTCGGGTTATTGGTAGACTAACGGGGGAGTCCAATCAGTCTACACAGGAGATTGCTTACAAATCACTTATGCGACTGGTTCTAGAATATTATTCAAATGTGTAGGACTCGTACCAGATATGATCAACAGCGAATATTGAACGTATACAAAGGAGGGCAGCACGAATGGTCACAGGTTCGTTTAATTCACAGGTTTGTTTAATCCGAGGGAGAGTGTCACAGAGATACTGAAGGAACTGAACTGGCAGTCTCCTGTAGACAGGCGTAAACTATCCCGAGAAAGTCCATCAAGAATTGACTTTAAATGATTACTCCGTGGATATAGGTTCAACAACCCCCTACGTATCACACACATAGGAATCATGTGGATGACATTAGAATAATTACTGCACACACACACACACACACACACACACACACACACACACACACACACACACACGAATTCAAAAATCATTCTTCCCCCGTTCCATACGTGAATGGAACAGGAAGAAACCCTAATAGCTCGTACAATGGGATGTACCGTCTGCCATGCACCTCACGGTAGATCGTAGAGTACAGATGTAGATGTAGAATAAACCGAGCATCAATTAAATTATTAATCTTGGTTGTGACAAATATTTGATTGCTTTCGCCTCTCCTCTTGCAGCAATTTCAGCTGTGCTATTACGCATACTGCAAAGTTGCGTATTTCGTTGTGGTACAAGTAACCAACAGGACTCTGTAAAAGCAGGTCCCAGTTCTCGTTAGTACGCCTGTCGTAGGTTTAGGCAGAGGACAGCAGGTCGATTGTTTGACATCGTGGTGTTTACAAATCCTGATGTCGAAGTTTCGCTAAGTCCCAACCAACCAACCACAAACTTTGTCGCATGTCCTGTGTTGACGAGTTCACGTGCCCTGATAACAGGTTCTGTAGCAGCCAGTGTCGCCCGGGCATTCGTGCGCGCGTTGTTATGAACTGTAAACTTGCTCCAACCCATATTTAGCAAGTCAGTTTTGGAAGTGCTGTGTGGTTGATATGTGAGAACGGTTTTATAAAACATCGTAGCAGATCTTTTGAAACGTTTTCTCGGAGACTATGTCCAAAATTTGGACCAATCTCAGTTGCAAATTGGAATATTTGGAGGTGAGCATATTGGGTGCGTCGTATTTCTGTTGCGTCCCGATATTGTAAACAATTTCCATAAGGTACGGCATGTATTTTCTTTTATGTGTTGTAATGCCCTACATGTCATTCAATATTCTGTTAGGTGACGTCGTCCTGCAAGATTTAATTTTAAAACAAAGTGCACTCAGTGAGTTAAATTTGCCGGTGAAAACTGTGTAAGGGCATTTAGGTAAGTTACCTCTTTCAAGTTTTTAAGTGATATTAGTTCTGGCTGTGGTTTATGTTTTATAGAATCAGCCTTCAGAGGTTCCTACTAACAGCTTTTGTAGAGTTAACTTCAGTCGTTCCACATTCCTTCAGGTGGAATTTGTGGAAACAAGATATTTTTGAATGCTTAACTGAATGAATGACCAGTAAAGTTGGTAGTTATGGAGAAGCCCTCAACTCTACTATATATTGCATGCGGCCAAGTCCAGTAACAGAACTCAAAAAATCCAATATTTGAGAAAGTCGACTTACACATAAAAAACTTATATTGAAATTATTTAAGCTTTCTTTAAGTTTAAAGTAAGCTTTGTTGGCAGTAAATTCCATTATATTTTTTGTGTATATTGGGCGCTCCACACGTATTTTTCAGTGACAAACTAAAAAATGGGGCTTTTCGACCTGGTTAACTTTTTTGTGGGTGTGCTATATATACGGTACAGAGGGGAAAGTGCAAAAAACAGACCCGCAATTTTTTTATTTAAAAAAATTAACTTTTAAAGGCATAGGATACTTACTTTATAATACTATGTACCGTTTATGTTTTACTCTTAAAAAATAATTAAAATTTATTAAAAAAATATATTTTCAAATACGTGTGAGTTCTGAAAATAACTGCCAAAATTGGAGCCTCCAAAAAATCATCGTAGTACGAAATAATATGTGAAATTCCTATCAAATAAGAGAGTACACAATCTAGTTTCAGATTAAGTGTAATATAGCACCAATTAGAAGATTATAGAATTTTTGTCTCCTTTGCTGAAAACAAGAGCCCTGTAGTAGACATTCCTACAGGCTTTCTTTCTGAATGTGGGGCGACAGAAGCGTCCGATCCCGCGCGTCGACTTCGACCCGTGACGTAAGGGTGTTGTGGTGTGTGACGTCATGACGGCGCGGAGTTTGGTTTGTGCGTGTAGCGTGTTTCTAGATATCGGCGTGTTGTTGTTTGTGGTGCCCTCTGGTGGTATGTTCAGCGTAACGATTTTGTGGTTTTGTGTGAAGGTTAATTTAGTGTTGTTCGCTGTACGTTGTGTGGTAATTTTAGTAAAATTAATCGGTTGTTTTTGTTCAGGAATGGATATGACGGATAAAATTAACAGTGCGCGTCTGAGGGATATGATGGGGAACACTCCTTTGGAACTGATCAAGTTTTTGCAGCTTTTCGGTTTAATTGCCGATATTGTGAATTTGTGGCGAAGAAATGAATTTGGCTAAAGTTCCGGCGTCTCGGTCCAGGGACGGTTATATGTGGCGCTGTCGAAAAGACGACATTTCGTCCCATACGGCGCGGTTCTTGGTTCGAGAAGTCGAGGTTGGGCACGCGCGAGATTGTACTGGTGACTCATTATTTTTGTTATAGATCCCCACAAAGTTTTTGCAAGCATGAAACTGGTGTGAGTGAGAGGAGTGTGCTTGATTGGTTTTCTTTTTGCCGTGAAGTGTGTTCAGAGTTCATTAGGTATAGGGGTAAGTACATGAGTGTGTGAGTGCCTGTGTGCGATTGTGGTGGCCAACCTAGTTTGTAGCGCCGGAACTTTTTTGAGGTAAGTTTTTATTTTTTTGTTTTTAGTGTATGTGTTGTGTGTTGGGGTCGAGGGAAGTGTTTTATTGAAATGTGTGGCTGTGAATGTTGGTACTGGTATCGGGAGATGTTTTTGAGCTGTATAGGTCAAGAGAAGTGTCCGATTCCAGATGATATTGTGTTTAGTGGTATTTCGGGGGTTTTGTGATGTCGGTTTTTCTCGTTGTTTTGCGTGGTTTTGTATGGGGGTGGGTGTCTAAATTTGTTTATATTTAGTTTGTCCCCACCCAAAAACCCCCATTTCCGCGCTTGTCCCGTTAGTGTCATTAGGCTTTTTGTGGAACGTGTGTGTCTGTCTGTTTTTCGATGTATTTTCGTCTTCAAAATGTGTACGTAACGACTTTATATACGCCATATTGGGATCGTGGTTTATGGTAGTTTCCGCCATATTTGTGACGTCATGGGTCAAAGCAGGCGGGCGGGATCGGACGCTTCCGTATTTCCGAATCTTCCATAGCAAGGCAATACTAAATCAGCTCATCAAATTTTTACCCAAAATTGTAAGTCTACATGTTTTTGCTGCTTCCTCGGTTGAACTGTTTTTCATATTGGTCAACTGTGTACTGAACATTTTCCAACCCATCTTTTTGTGTACTGTAGCTTGTCATTTTAGAAGGACCACTTTCTTTGATCTTCCTTCCCCACTATTATATTAGAATTCCGAGAGAATAACTGTGTGTACTAATATAGGGAGACTTTAAACGGAAAAAGTAACAGATCTGCTTCAGGCAACTGAAAGGAGTCCAGTTTACTCAACTACAACCTATGTTTTGTTAACCAAATGAATTAACCAGACATCTAAAGGGATTGATCATAAACATTAAACTTGAATCTTACTATGTAAGAATATAAAACTAAATTGAACGGTTTATCTGCCAATATCTTGGGAAAATAATGAAAAATGTAATGCAGTGCAAAATCTTTTCACATAGTAATTACATACATTAATTGCCAGCAGGAATTAATTTATATAAATGAGGCAAGAAGAAAATCTGAGATGGACTGCAGTCCGCGGTTGGAAGTCCGCGTCTCCAGTATACTAGGCAGATGCGCTGACCACTATGCTGGCCTCTACAACTAATGAGCTAGGGCACTGCATCAGTGTGTTGTATAAGTTGAGAATTTGTGCCTAACAAGAAGTGATCTAGGATAGTCCATGTGGGTGTGATGGCCACTGTGTCCAGGTGGCATAGTGGTCAGCACATCTGCCTAGTATCCTGGAGACCTGAGTTCGAATTCCAGTCTAGCACAAGTTTTCAATTTGGTCCATTGATATGTATCAATGCCCATTGACAGATAAAGTCTTCAATTCCTTTGTCTCTTGATACATAGTGACTGCTGGATCAAAATGTCTTTTGGACATCTGCAAAATCTTTGTTGCCAAGACATGTAATGGTGAAAGTGGGCAACTTGTGTGTTCCATTAAATGGTGGTAGAAGTGCAAGTTACTATCAACACTTAATTTCTCCAGAGTGCATGAGAATACATGAATACATATCTAGGAGACCAAGGGTTCTACTTAAACAGATGGGGGTGGAGGCATTTTTGATTACTTTACTCTCTTTCAGATCAAAATACCCATCGGGGATGTGTCCATTACCTGTTACAAATTTTCTGAATTTACCTCGCGGTTTTGGATTTTATAGTGAAAAGTGAGTTTACCACGGCAGAGAGGATCAATATACGGCCTGAACATAAACATTAGCTGACACGACAGGTTGGCTTTTACCAGAATCTTAGAAATTCATGTTCATTGACCTCATCAACTAGCAACAAAATTATCACCATTCAACCTAACCTAGACCTTGCGTTACATTGTGTATCAGTCTGTCACCCCAAACAAGATTTCAGGGGCAGTCCAGTATCACACTCTGACCAAATGTCTTCGTCAAAATGTTAAATCAGTTGTCTGTGTCTTCCTAAATTCCTCTATATGATAGTAGTGTTCCTAATGTGACACTTTTTTTCATACATCGACATTTATTAATTAATTTGAATTGTCATCCATTCCAGTCATGTAACGGCATAAAACAGACTGTAAGATGTTGTTTGTTTGTGGTGGTTGTTGTCCCAACTGATACTATTCAGCTCTATCCTTTGCAAGTCTTAATCTCTGCATTACTACTGCTGCTGTATACATTTGAGTCGGCTTAGTGTTGCTAAGAATTGGCCTCCTTGTACAACTGTTTAACCTCTACACTTCATTTCAGTACCAAACTTAATATTCCTTGACACCTCAGGGCATGTCCTTGGCAATCTTACATGTCTTCTAATCAAGTTGTGCCACAAAGCTTTTGTCCCCAATTCAACACAGTACTTCTTCATTAGTTACTCAGCCTACTTATGAAGCCTTCATAATTCTTTTCTAAACCACATTTAAAAAGCCTATTCTCCTATTGTCTGCCCTGCCAGTCATGTGTGTTTCACTTCCATATGAGGCTATACTCCAGACAAATATTGAATGTTGACAATGAATGTATATCTCTTGTCATTGTTGTGTATTCAGAAATAATGTGGAACAGCCATACAGAACACACATATGACAAGTTGTCATGTATTAATTATCTGTTGAGTAAACTGCACATCTTTTTGAAAAGCCTGCCAAGTTCCTGTTACGCTTTTTTCCCACTGTCATCAAGGTGGGATATGTCTGGAGTATCCACAACTAAAATATCTTGCATCTCTTATTTTAAATAATTATGTACACTGATAGCCCCATATCTCTTAATATACATACATACATACATACATACATACATACATACATACATACATACATACATACATACATACATATCCAGTGGTCACAGGCCCTGCAGACCATGCGCTGCTCCCACAAACTGCATCCGTTCCTTTGTTCTGTGCTCAGTTCCTCCAGGTGTCTTCAGTCCCTAGGACTACTGGGTTATTCACCAGGTTGTCCATCCAGCACAGCCTTGGTTGTCTCACAGTGTGTCTGTTGTTTGTTTCCCCTCAAGTACTCTGTTGCCTGCCCACTGGATTCTTGTGCTCATCACCTTCTATTGTTGGTTGTTGCTTGAAGATTTGTCATACATCATTCTTCTCTATTCTCCTTTATCTAACATCAGTCTCCATGTGAAGTGGAAGCCTCACCGGTACACACAGTCAGTTTTGGACCTGACGAAGATGATGGAGCTAGTCATCGAAAACTCGGGATTTTATCCAAATCTGACGCGGCAAGTAAACAGAACTTTTTATGCATCAGTCTCCATGTCTTCCTCATTACTCTTATTTCAAATATTAGTAGTTTTTCCTTTGTCCAGGTTTTTGAACCATACACAACTGCTGGGCATATCACTTTTACATATTCTCATCTTAGTATTTGTTGATAACTGATTTTGAGCTGAATGCCTCCCTGAGGGAATACATGCATTACAGTCCCACTGATAATCTTTTCTTGATGTTCATTTATGTGCTGTTGTTGCTGACAAACAAAGATCCCAAATCAGGACTCATCTAACCGGGCCACAGTTTTCTTCTTGCTTAGGTTTTAACTGATAGGCTCACAAGCCCAGCACAGACTTTGCAGGCACTGTGTTGCTGTTAGCAAAGGCACTCACATCAGTTGTCTGCTACCATAGCTAATAAATACCACATTCTGCTGCACTATCGTAATGGGTATGTTCATCATACAATCGAGATTGATTTCTGGGGTTATTTCATGCAGTAATGCTTGTCTGTTAGCACTGACAACTCTATCCAAATGCCACTGGTCTGTAATTAAGTGAAGGCCATCATCAGCCATTGCATTATCTTTGGTGAGATGTAATGCCTGAAATTTGATATTCTCAGCAAACTCTTG
Organism: Schistocerca cancellata; assembly: GCF_023864275.1. NCBI lineage: Eukaryota > Metazoa > Arthropoda > Insecta > Orthoptera > Acrididae > Schistocerca > Schistocerca cancellata. The sequence continues at coordinate 29,096,082 of NC_064637.1, read as the reverse complement.
ACACTGTGGATCTCAGAATATTCAATTCCCATACTATTTCCGAAATAGTGTCCATGCATCAAGCTCCAACTACTATTCCGCATTCAAAGTCTGTTAATTCCCATTGTGTGGCCATCATCACATCATAAACCTTTTCAAATGAGTACAAATGATGGCTCTGCTAATGTACTACCTTGTGTACGTGATACTACCACTATCTGTATATTTGTTTATAGACACCCCATGACTTTTATCACCTCAGCATATACAGCTGCATTTTTAATGTAAAGAAAAATTTTAAGTTACAGCATTAAGGAGTCCATTCATAATAATAATACTCATTGAACATTAGACATGCCTGCAACTTGACTTAAAAAAACACAACTGGAAGGCACAAACACAGGAGAATAAAGCTTTTTAACATGTTACCTGTGCAGGCACATGCTGCAAATCGTAAATGTTTAAAAAATATATATCCATAAATGGTCAGAAGAAAAGGCTTTTACACTCTTAAGGAATTTTGAAGTAGCTGAATAATATATTCAAGACCAGGATAATACTGGGTGACAAGTGGTGTGCTCTAAGGTTTATTTTTGGAGGAAGCAGTAGTACCAGGATTGGATGTAATGGCCCAGAAAATCTATTTTTGAACTAGACTGTTGGGGTAATCAAGTTCAGTTAAGGCTGAGACGAGAATGTTCTATTGTTGTAAAGAGTCTGCATCCAAACAAATACATTACCCTCAGATTCCAAGCCTGTATGGGAGCAAACATTTGACACTGGAAAGATGGCACCCGTCAAAATGTAAGTACTGTAGTTTGTTAGTAGGTTTAATGTGGACAGAAGTGTGTAACTCGTCTTCAGTGAGGATTAGATCAACATCAAGAAAAGTGACATGTGCTCAGGGTAAGACTATGTGAAATTTAATTGGGAGAAGGTATTTAGTGTGTCCACAAATTTTAACAGGTCTGCCTCACCATGAATCCATATGGCAATGACGTGATGAATGTATCAAAACCAAACCAGGGGCTGAAGGCTTATGGATCCTAGGAATTGCCCCCCCCCCCCCGCCCCAAGGACCCATGATTTCCCATAATACCACCCTGAAATGAAAATCATTCAGTCTGGGAATTTGCCCACCACACATAGAATAGCTTTTTGTTGCCCTCCCAATCTCTGCAACATTCCTGTCAGACGCTATGCTCCTTCCGCACCCTTCTCCCTACCCTATGGCTCCTATCCATGTGACTGTCACCACTACACGACTTGACCTATACACCCTCCTACCACCACCAATTCCAGCCTTGTAACTGGCAAAACATGAACCATCAAAGGGAGAGCCACCTATGAAATGACACATGTCATATACCAGCTGTTATGTAAACACTGTTATGCCTTTTACATCAGCATAAGTACCAACCAGTTCTTAATCTGCGTGAAGGGACATAGGTAGAGGGTGTATACCAGCAGCATGCAATATCCTGTAGCAGAGCATGCTCTGCATGTCAGTCATTACCTCGGTGACTGTTTCATCACAGGTGTCATCTGGATTCTTATCCCAGACTCCAGTTCCTCAGAACTCCACAGGTGAGAACTGGTGCAACAACATGTCCCTGGTTCTCGCCAACTACCTGGTCTTAATTTATGTTTACTGCTTCTATTTCAGCATTTCTTCACAGTATCTACTTTCTTCACTCCATTTTAGTTTTGTACAACTCTCATTTTCTGCCATGTCCATTTTCCCATCCCCGACCCACCCCTGTTACACACAATGACAGTTTTTACTCTAACTCATACACAATCTTTCAGTAGTAATCTCTGTCTTGCATTTTACCCTGTCTTCTGCCTTTAAGCTCTCAGGTTTTCAAATCTCATCCACTGCAGTCCCCAACAATCAATATTCCCTTCACATCCCATCCTGTAAGTCTCCCCTGACCTGGGGTTCTGGGGGACTTTACTGGACAAGACCCCTTTTCCTAAACCTCTCCAGTTTTTTTCCTTCACCCCTCTTCCTTCCCTTTCAACTCTTCTGCCAGGTGGAGGAGCCACTGACTCCGAAAGTTAAACCTTTGCAAGTGCACATGGATTTTTTTTCCCCTATCCATTTACATTACATTGTCAATAATTGATTGTTTTGTTGTTATATTTGATTGTGTGATGCACTAGTGTGTATAATGTGTTGCTTTTGCTATCTTTCCAGAAGTTGTCCACAAATAGAGGTTTTAAATTCTCTTATAGAGTGTTTACTTGCTACAGTTGTGCCTGTTGAATGATAGTGTGCGCTCCTCTTGAAATATTGGTGGCTATTCAGATCACCCTTCTGCAGGCCTGCAAATTATTTGAACAACTTATCTTCTTCTTGACGTCAGAGGCTATTCTGGGTATCTCATATCTTGCATATCAGATTAATGGTTTTGTTATGTTTTTGAAGCCAATACTTTGCATGTCCTATGTATCTTGGATGCCAGATGGACTCATTATGTTATGGCCTGTTCCCCAAGCATTTCAGTATTTCTCCGGGATGTCACCTACTCCATGTGCCTTGTTTCAGCTTAGGCCTTTCAATCCTCAATCCCATTATTCTCACAGTATAGCAGGTCTTGTCACCTCATCTTCCCTGTCCTTGACAATGTTTTGTTGTTTCCTTCCTTTGTACAGCCTTTTTGTATGTTCCTTACAACTATTACTCTTGCCCTGTTTGCGTGCTTCTGATAGTTTTCTTAATATTCATACAGGTGCTTCTATTTTCTGCAAAGGCCTGTTAAATATTCTTAATAACAACATTTATATTTCCCTTAGACACATGGTCTTCTTCTGTTTGGATTTTTGTTCTGGTCTTTCCTACTCATCATACTGCAGTTGCTGACATTCCAATTTATTCAGATATCTGTATTCCCTTTTGCCTTCTTGATTTCCTGCATTTATGTATTTTGTTCTCCATATATTAATTTCAGTATGTCAAAACGAAAATTCACACTAGAAAACTTTAAAGTTACGTGAGGGGAACTTTATCCCCACAACAGAAAATAGACAGCCAAAGTAAAAAACACAACATTCACCATAATCGTAAAAGCTGTGCAGTTGAGGAGAAACTGAAAACGTACATGAGTCATTTTGAGTGTAGTTGTAGATATTGTCGCTATCTTGCCTCCTCCAGATTCTGTTCATATTTGGTTTTGAGATGCCCACACCTGTTATAAGTAATTCCACAATTTCTTAGCTACTGATAGGCAATATACTTTTTCCACATGGTCACCATAAGCCACGATAGGTCTAAATTTTGTGACGAGGATGCTAAAGTTTTCATCATTTTTGAGGGGTGTGCAGGTGCGTTTGTGCATGTGCATATGTTCGTGTTTGTGGTAGTTTCTAGTTATGCTGCATTCCTGGCACACTAGTTCAGCAAAGTGAACAATAAGAGGTATAAAAGTTTCAAGGTTTTTGATGCAGTATTCGCCACACCAGAGACCGTCTAAGTTATCAAGAAAATTCATTGTAATGAAAAATGTAATAAATTCAGGTAGATGCCATTTCCTGTAGGATGACTGTCAGCATCATCAGAGACCTACAGTATAATAAACTGAGTTTTCAAAGTTGTGATGAGTGTGTATATTCTTCTGTTTACACCCACCAGCAGCTTCAGCAATCTAGTAGCATGAAGATGTCTCGTTGGGTTTGTCAGTGTCACATTATCTTTTGTTTCTCCTAACGCATTGGACAGATGGAATTGTACATGACCACAATGGGCTAGTGATATGTTCACCATTCATTGCTAATGTTAAATCCTCTATTAATTAGTACCAGACACATGTTCACTGTGCATATACATAGCAGCTGCTTGAAGGTTGTGGCTGGCAGCAGTTGGAAACATGCTGTCGTACTCATGAAGACTACTGACTTGGGCCAATATGTATCCCCCCTATGGGTCTGGGGATTAGAATAGGCCCAAGGTATTCCTGCCTGTTGTAAGAGGCAACTAAAAGGAGCCTCACACATTTCGGCCTTTATGAGATGGTCCCCTGTAGGGATTGACCCCCATTTTTCAAAATGTTCCTGAACAGTGAGCCAATTGGGGAAGGGTGCCTTACATGGTGCATTGTGTCTATTGTGCCTTGAGATCTTTAGCCCACTTTTTCGTCGTCGCACTGCAGTCCAACTCATTCTCCATCTCTTGGGCTAGGATGCCTTCCTGGGTGCGTTTTCCACCACGCACTGTGCAGTGTTACTTTCTGCACCAACGATGACCGTGGACTTCTTTGCACCTCGTATCCAGCACATTAGCCAGACCATTGTGGTGGGGCTGCCATGTATATTTTTGTTTGTAACCCCCCTGACAACATAGTGATCGCTCTGCTGATGGCTGTGCTGTTGACTCCTGATGTATGCCAAGGGATAGATGTCTGTCGTCCTGAGACATTGGGACTCCTGGCAAAGGCCATCCTGCCAGGTGGCCTTTGCTGCGGTTGGGTGGCTCCTGTGAGGAGGGCCTCTGGTTGGAGTGGGTGGCATCAGGGCAGATGACGAGTGATCAAGAGTACCACGTCAATATTTGCTGGTGATCAAACAGCAATCTCTAAGCCCTCCAAGTCCCAGTACAATGCAAGAAAGTAAGACGCTAAATCAATCCCCTCCCTGGCCACATCATGGGAGGAATGCCAGGTTAAGGATGGCAGCAAACTTCATTCACCCCAATAGCTCATATGTACGACAACTGATGGGGACTCCTTTGTTTTGATGAAGCCACAGTTTTTTTGTAGAGCGTTTAGAGGACAAGTTTGGGGAGGTAGAGGGCTTGTCTAAAATGTGATCTGGGTCAGTCTTGATAAAAACAGCATTCTCTGCCCAGTCACGGGTATTACTCACTTGTAACAAGTTTAGGATGTTTGTTACCATCATGCCACGTAAGAGCTTAAATATAGTTCAAGATATTATCTTCCACAGGGATCTTCTTTTGCAGTCTGACGAGGAGTTGCGCACCAATTTACAGCAGCGAGGTGTTCATTTCGTACGGAGCATCCATTGGGGTCTGAGGGATAATCAGTTTGCCACCGTTGTCTTCATCTTGGCCTTCGAGGGTGACACTTTACCAGAAAATGTCAAGCTCTACCGCAGTGATGTCAACCACATATCCCTCCATTGATGCGGTGCGTCAGGTGCTAGAATTTCAGCCATATGTCTTCCCACTGTACTTCCAGCATCACATGTCGAGATTGTGGATGTCCATCACATCCCAATAATAAATGTGCCCCGCCTCCCATCTGTGTCAACTGCGGAGAGCATCATTCAGCTTTTTACAGAAAGAGAGGAAAATCATGGAATACAAGACCTTGGACCAACTGACCTACACTGAGGCTAAGACAAAATATGAGCACCGACATCCTGTGACTGTTACCTCCTCATACACCACCGCTATGAGAACAGTTGTAACGCCATCAATTGCAGCCGGTTCTCAGAGCCAGAAGGCTATCCTCTTGGTGGTGGGGGGCTACTTCCCCCCTTGTTGCTCTCGCACCACATACCTCAAAACCACTCCCCTGAAGCATCGGGGACACCAGTCCCCACTTTTCAGCTGCAGAAGCGTAAGACTTCTTCAGCTCCTCTCGCTACTAAGGGGTCCCTTGGGTCACTCCCTTCCCAGGTTTCTGATAATGGGAAAGATGACGCCTGCCAGTGGCTGTAGTGCGCACAAGCAGCTCGTTGTAGAGCTTCATGGTCATCCTCAGTCCCAGAGACCAAATCAGTGAACCCTTCCCAGCCAGAGAAACCCAAGGAGAAGCGAGAAAAGTCCAAAAATAAGACCCCTAAGACCAAAGAAATTGCGGTGGCACCCACACCACCGCTACCTACAAGCTCTGCGTCAGGATGGGGTGGAGATTCTGTCATTTGCTGAGGTCCTAGATCTCACCGGACCCTCAGACACAGTGGATATAGACTGCTCAGGGAATACGTTGGTGGCAGCAGGTGAACCTGAGGCGTAAACTGCTTCATTGAATGTTCCATGCCTCCCCAGTCTCACAATGACGTCATCCTCCAGTGGAATTGCGACGGTTTTTTACACTGCCTGACCCCCACCCCCCTGGGGGCTCATGGTCTTTTATGAGTATGTGTGTGGCGAGCACGGGGCCCCAAGCTATTCCAGCCTTTCTTCCTTTCCTGCGCTGCATTTCATTTCCTTTCCCTTCTCCTTTCCTGCCCTCGCCCCTTCCCCTTTGCCCTCTCATCTCCCTCTCTCCGTGGCCTTTTTTATGTTGGTCCTGCTATCCTCCTGGTTATGTTGGCTTTGCAATTTGGTTTTGTTGCCTAATTACCTCATCCTTTTGGCATTATCTGGTTCCCCTCTGGGGTTCGACCTCCATTACTAAATTTCTATTCCGTAGTGTGAGCCATTTGGGGAAGAGCACCTGAACTAGTGGGTCCAACGTTTTCCCTCCTAGTCCCTCCATCTTTTCCTTTATGTCGTTGTCTGATGCATAGCCAGCACAGTAGCCAGCCCATGTGGTGAGGCCGCTATGTGCCCTTTTGGTTGAGCCCCTTGAAGACAAAGGTATCACACTTCTGATACCTGAGCTGTGCCCACCTCATGTAAGCCTAGGAGTGGTTGCTGGTCATCCTGGGGCATCAGAACTCCCGGCAATGGCCGCTGTGCCAGATGGCCCTTGCTGTAGCTGGGTGGCGACCATGGGGACAGCCCCTGATTGGAGCGGGTGGTATCAGGGTGGCCAGTATGCAAATGATACGCATACAGGTCCAGAACTCTGCCTGTTCTTCTACGGTCGTCTCTTTGTGTGGAAATGATTATTTTAGTGCTGCTTCTTCCCTTCCATGGCTACCCCCTGGGAGGAGGGTCTGGCTCGTCGGCTAGGGGTGAAACCATTGCCCTGCTATCTGGTTTGCACCAGGACTGATGGGTATACTTTCACCAATACCAAACCTTTATTTTTTGTGGAACACATTGACGACAAGTTTGGTGACGTGGACTCTGAACTAGAAAGCAGTTGGGTTCGCTGTTGATCAAAACTACTTCAGCTGCCCAGTCTGCAGACCTTTGTGACTGTAACCATCTTGACACAATTCCTGTGTCCATTACCCCCAACCAGTCTTCGAATATGGTTCAAGGTGTAATTTTTCACAGGGACTTCAGCCTTCAAACTGATGAGAAACTTAAGGACAATTTGGGATGGGGGTCTGTTCACTTTGTTCGGCATGTTCAGAAGGGTCTGAAGGACAATTGCATTGATACTGAAGCCTTTATCCTGGCCTTTGAAGAGGATACCCTCCCTGAGAAGGTCAAGATTATGGTTTATCGATGTGACATGAAGCCGTACATTCCACCACCTATGAGATGTTTTAAGTGCTTGCGTTTTGGCCACATTTCTTCCCACTGTTCCCAGGCCCATCTCTGTGGTCACTGGTTGTCCACTCCATGAGGGGAGTTCCTGTGTTCCCCCTCCTGTGTGTGTTAATTGTCATGGCAATCATTCTCCACATTCGCCAGATTGCTTAGTTTATAAGAAGGAAAAGAAGATACACGAGTATAAGTCCCTTGATCGCCTAACCTACACTGAGGCTCATAAGAAGTATGCAAGTCTTCATCCTGTGTCCATGACATATAGCTATGTTTCAGTTATATCGTAACTACTTCCTCCCCCTTCTGTACCCCAGTCCCAAACCCCTCTCCTCCTCCCCTCCCCTCGCCTGAGGATCCCACACACTCGCCTCCGGGTGCCACTCCCCCTCCCCAGTTCCCATTTCTTTGGTGTCTGCTGGTCAAGAGCGACCCTCCCGGGATCCCCCTTCCTGGCACCTTCCGGGCCAAAGGTCTGCTGCCACACGATGACCACAAGAACCATGGTCTGTGGACCCCCAGATCACCCGATCTTTCTGTTCCAGATCTTGCTGCAGCTGGCTCCTATTTGCCACACAGTCCTTCTCGATCTCAAACAGAAAATAAGAAGAAACATAAGTCCCAGGATAAGGAGCCTCTGGCGTCGCCAGAGGTCCCATCCCCACCTTTGCAACCTGACTCTGACCTGTTGTTCATGGATGTCGCCCCTCCTTGTTGGTGACGGGTGGTGGCCCGGCGGCTTGAATGGCTTTAGACTATTCACCCCCCCCCCCACATTTAAATAATCATTCTGTGGTTATCCAATGGAATTGTAATGGATATTACCATCATCTTCCGGAGTTGAAATCCCTTATTTCGTTTTACTCTGCAACTTATGTGGTTCTACAGGTATCTCATTTTAGTGATGACCACTTACTGACCCTCTGTGGGTTCAATGGCATCTGTCGAAATCGTGTTGGCTCCTGCGGGCCTCTGGTGGCGTGTGTACGTTGGTCTGTATGGACATTGCTAGCACGTGGATTCCTCTTCAAACTACATTGGAAGTGGTTGCTGTTAGGGTCCACCTAGACTGTGAGGTCACGGTTTGCAATCTTTACATCCCTCCTGACAGGACTCTTACACCTGCTGCCTTAACTGCCCTTCTTCGGCAACTCCCTCCTCCCTCCTCCCTTCTTCCTTCTTGGGATTTTAATGCTCACCATCTCTTGTGTGGCAGTGTATTTCCATCCAGTCGAGGCCTTCTCATAGACCAGTTTCTTACAGACCACGAAATGTGCCTTCTTAATGATAGCTCCCCTACTCATTGCAGTGCTGCTGATGGTACCTTGTCTGCCATTGATCTTTCTCTTTATTCTCCCTCCCTCCTCCCTTCATTCCACAGGTCGCCACCCGACGACCTTTGCTATAGTGACCACTTCCCGTTCATTCTCTTGCTCCTATCCAGCTCCCCAATGGACAGATTACCTGTTGGGTCTCTACAGTGCGCCCATTGGCCTCTATGCACTGCACAGGTCGTTCTTTCTCCCCCTTTGTCAGGTTGTATTGATGACGTCCTCCGTAACATGTCTGATGCGAATGTTTGCGCCGCTAGCCTTGCTATCCCATACTCATCCAGTCCATTTCACCGCCGGAAGTCCCATGGTGGAGAACGGCCATTGCTGTTGCAATCTGTGATCGCCATCTAGTTTTGCAGCACCTTAAGAGGCACCCATCTCCTATCAATCTTATTACGTTTAAACACCTTTGCACGAAAGCCCATTACTTAATCAAATGGAGCAAATGGGTGTGTTGGGAATGCTTTGTTTCTTCCCTCCATTCTATTGTGCCTATGTCACGTGTATGGGCTACATGTCGCTGATTCCAAGGTTGCCTTCGTCAGTCTAAACTCCCGGGCCTTACTCTCCCGCATGGCCTTTGCACGGACCCGTCGATTCTCACAGAACATCTTGTGACCCATTTTGCAACAGCATCAGCATCAACCTCCTATCCGATTGCTTTCCTTCGCCAGAAACAGCAGGCCGAAGCTTCCGCCTTATGTTTTACCCCTTGTCAGTCAGAATCTTACAACGAACCTTTTACTGAATGGGAACTTCTTTCCACACTTTCTTCTTCTGAATATACAGCCACTGGCCCAGACTCCATTCATAACCAATTGCTTCAACATCTGTGCTCCACAACGACATCTTCTAGGGGTGTTTAACTGTATTTGGCTCCAGGGTGACTTTCCTTCCCAATGGAGGGATAGCATCGTGGTTCCTGTCCTTAAGCCTGGTAAGAACACCCTGTTTGTCAAAAGCTATCGACCAATTAGTCTGACAAACGATGTTTTTGCAAGTTACTTGAATGGTTGGTAGCCCGTCAGCTGAATTGGCTCCTCTAATCTCAGGATCTATTGTCCCCTTACCAATGTAGCTTTTGAGAGGGATGGTCTCCAATCGATAATTTACTTCGTTTGGAATCTCAGTTCGGCAGGCTTTTTCCCAGCGCCGCCATTTAGGTGCAGTATTTTAAGGGCCTTCACAAGGCTTGGTGCCTTCTCATCTTACGTACACTTCATGAGTGTGGTCTTCAGGACCCACTCCCGATTTTTATCTGCCATTGGTCGTTCAGGGTTTGGGTTGGTATTGTTTTAAGTTCTACACAGACTCAGGAGAATGGCAACCCACAGGGTTCTGTATTGAGTGTACTTCTTTTCCTCATTGCTATGGATGGACTTGTAGCGTCTATCGGTCCTTTGGTCACCCCTGCTCTGTATGTGGATGATTTCTGCATTTGGGTTAGTTCCTCTTCGATGGCCTCCGCAGAGTGGAAGGTCCAGGGAGCTACTAGGCGTGTCTCTGCATGGACCCTCTCACACGGGTTTAAATTCTCTCCAAAATCGCGGGTGGTCCACTTCTGTCGCCATACTACGGTCCACCCCAATCCGGAGCTCTACTTCGATGCACAATGATTACCTGCGGTCCCACAGTTTCGTTTCCTGGGTATTCGTTTCGACAACAAGCTCACTTGGCTGCCTCATATCAGACTTCTGAAGGTAGGATGTTTCTGTAAACTCAATGTCCTTCACTTCCTTGCCCACATCTCTTGGGGTGCAGACCACTCCACCCTTCTCAGCCTTTATAGGGCTTTAGTGCTGTCTCACTTGGACTATGGCTGTCAAGTTTATGGTTCAGCTGCCCCTTCCACACTGCACCTCCTGGATCCGGTCCACCATCGTGGTATCCGTTTTGCCACTGGTGCCTTCCCTACTAGCTCTGTTGATAGTCTCCTGGTTGAAGCTGGGATCGCCCCCCCCTTTCTTTTCGGCGGTCCCAGCTTCTGGTTTCTTATGCAATCGCTGTCCATTCCTCTCCCACTTACCCTTCCTATTCTCTCCTGTTCCCAGACCAAGGATGTTGCCCATGTGATTCCTGCCCTCGGGCGGGTTTACCAGTTGGGCTCCGCCTTGCGTCTGTTCGCCGTGATTTTCAGCTTCCTTCTTTGTCCTGTCTCCTACGTTCCTTCCCCCAACAACCACCTTTGGTTAGTTCCTCGGCCCCAGATTTGGATGGATCTCTGCTGAGGTCAGAAAGATTGCGTTCCTCTGATGGTGTTCCGTTATTTTTTCCGCCGAATTTTATGGGAGTTTCAGAATGCTGTTGTTTTTTACACCGATGGCTCTAAAGCTGCTGATAGTGTGGGATATGCCTTCACGTCCTCTGTTGGCGCGGAGAATCATCTCCTGCGAAATACATGTGGGGTGTTTACAGTGGAATCGATGACAATTTGCCAGGCCCTTCCTTTATTACATGGGCCCAACTCAACCGCATTTTGTTATGTATGGACTCAATGAGTGGCCTTCAGGCTATTGGCCAGTGTTTTTCATGCCATCCCTTGGTCTCGGCCATCCATGACCGTCTCGCTGATCTTCCCAATGCTGCTTGTTCCATTGACTTCCTTTGGGTCTCTGGCCATGTGGGTATCCCAAGTAATGAGCTTGCTGATCGTTTGGCTTGGGGGAGCAGTCACTTACCCCCTCTTCTCTGTAACCCCTCCTGCAGCAGATTTACGTCTGCAAAATATTTTAATCGTGGTTTTAATGTTTCGGCTAGAGTGATATCGCTCAAATTTGCTTTTAAACATATGTGAGTGTTGTTATACAATTTAATTTGTAAAAATTGTTTGTCCTAATGCCTACCAGCTTAATGTACCTTCCTGTGATATTGTTAGATAAGGTATCTTCTGAAGAAGGCGCCCCTAGCTGGCGTTGAAAACTAGTTACAGAATTTTAAATTCTATTTGCAACCGGTTGACTGGAAATTTGTGACATTGTAATTTGTAGCTCTTTGTTCGGAGCTATAAAACAAATGTGATCATTTTTGTATGGGTCAGCACTTTACAAAATATGCTCAATATCTTAATCATTGAAGCTTTGCAACAGCAGTGTTTGTAGATGCCTGATACTTTGTAGCTGAGTTGTAGGTACTCTTAATGATATTTTATTTAACAAATGATCGATGGAAGTATGAACACTGACAGACAGTAATACTCTTCTACAGACTGTCTGAAAATCCGATCTGTTAGTCTGTTCAGAGCATAGCTGTATGTTACTACGTAAACAGAGTGCAACCTGTAATTATTTCCGAAAGCTCTTCATCTGTTAGTAGTGCTTTCTCTTCTTTATGCGTGATTTCGTTTCGAGTGAGTATCAGTGAATTACTATGCGATTAGTGCCGTTCCCTCTGCTGCCCCGTCGTACGAAGTCAGGTGTTAAAAAGTTTAACAACGTCTTTGTATGTCTGTCATCACAACTTCGACCATGGATGCATCGATTTAAATATTCATTTGAGGTTTAATTCAATCAGAATTGTCGTGACATAAGTTTGATGGAAGTTTGTTCAGCTGTTTACCTTTAAACTGCTATATAAAGAAGAGAATCCGCTGCCTAATCAATATGTAGTACTTATTTCGATATCATACTAAAATATAGATATAAAAATTTATATAAAATCTCTGCTATAACATATGTTTCATGGTTGACAAGCACCATTTTTGTAATGTCTTTTGGACTTGCTACACCAGGTGCAATTAAAAGAAAAAAAAAGTGATTGTATGTGAACCATAGAAGATAAGCATATGCTGTCGAGGACTTCTGTGTAGATCTTTCTGAGAGCTGCAGTTTGCTGCTTTATGATTTGAAGTAGCTCTGACCCCCTGTACAATGAATTGTACAGTGTGTGTTCAAAGAGTAAGGTGACTTTATATTTTTATGAAAAAATATATATTCATTCATCAACATTCATGTTGTCCCCTTAAAAGTACTCCAATTCAGATACAATACACTTCTGCCAACACTTCTTCCAATCCTCGAAGCAGTTCTATAAACACTTTTTGGTACAGCCTTGAGTACTTCCAGTGATGCAGTTTTTATTTCCTCGATCGTTGAAACTCTTTGTCCTTTCATAGGAATCTTTAGCTTTGGGAACAGGAAAAAGTCCAGGAGGCCCAATGAATATGATGGCTGAGGGATGATTGTCGTGTTGTTTTTGGTCAATTACTCTCTCAGAAGCAACGATTAACGAGCAGGTGCATTTGTCGTGATGCAAAAGCCATGAACTGTTTTCCCACAATCCCGGACGTTTTTAGCGTATTGCTTCTCGCAAACGGCGCATAGTGTCAAGGTGATACTCCTTATTGACCGTATGACCTTGAGACAAATATTCATGATATACTGCGCCACATATTAATTAATGTGAAACAGACTTTGACATTTGATCGAACTTAGGGTGCTTTGTCGGTCTTGGGTCTCCGGGATGCTCCCATTGGGATTATTGGGAATTGATTTCGCCGTCATAACCGTAAACCCACATTTCGTCACCAGTTATGTCCCTTTTGAGCAAAGCCGTATCATCATTGACGTCATTCAAAAGATCGTGAACGATGCTCATGCGACGATTCTTCTGATCAAAATAGAGAAGTTTTGGAACAAATTTCGCTGATACACGCCCCATGCCCGTAAAATCCGAAAACATTGCATGGCACGATCTCACCGATATGCCAACATCCTCAGCAACTTCTCTTAAGGTAATTCTACGATTTTCCAAAACAGTTTTCTTCACAGCTTCGACATTATCACCTGTTGTTGATGTGCTGAGACGTCCAGAGCGAGGTTCGTCATTGGCATCTACTCGGCCATCTTGGAAGAGCTTGTAACACTTGTAAACATTTCTTTTTTCCAAGTGTTTTAGAGCAATTCATTCCGTTTTTCACACAAAATATGTTTCAAATTCTGTGCTCCATTTTTTATAATAATCGAAAATCGCCGAGCACACTGAAACATGTCTAACCTTTCTATCTGTCAGAAATGCTGTATACTATGCTGAATACATCAAACCACAGTCACCAGTTTGATCCAACGTCACAAGTATTTCTTAGCGAGTGTGTTGTAACTTGCCACTGGACTCATTAGTTTTATCCCTACTTGCGCTTATTTTAGAACCATTTTTAGAAACATCTATGTCTTCTAATATTACGCAAGCTCTTGGAGGCAAAAAAATAATTTAAATGTTTTGTAAATTACGTAGGAAAGGAATGCAGAACACACACTATGCTTATGACACATCTGAAGTTCCCCATTTTTGCTGCTTGGAGCGCTAGTGTCGTTCCACCTGTTAAACGGTAACAACTTTTGCAGCAGTGATTGTCCCGACTAGTGATGGGCTAAACTGCGATTTTCCGATATCAGTGATTTCTGTGAATGATACTTTTCAGGATCTGTTATTCTTAACTGTGATTTGTTGCAGTTAGTCGCAGTTAAGGAGCACAGGTCCTGTATCCCTCCGCCACTGCTGTTTCTGCGACTTCCTGCAGCTTCCCGGCGACTTCAGTTCACACAGAAAATTGCATATCAACAAACCTGTCATTGGTAATTATGTTTTACGTTTTTTCTTTCGTTGACTTTAATTTTGTATTAAAGAAACAACTGTGAAAATATTAATAGTGTAATTAATATGTAAGTAGCCACACAGTACCATAATAGTTCGTGTTTAGAAAATCAATTCTAACATATTGTTATGTTAACAGGTACCTGAACTACATTTCAGTCACTCAGTAAAGTGATAACTCAAAATATCATTGTCAACAGATCTGAAGAAATTGCCACTGCATCTTTAGACCGTTTTCGTCAGACGAGGGGTTAGTTTCTAAGCGTTTCAATGGACTTAATTACTTCAGTGAGATCGTTCTTGCAAATGTGATATTCATTACAGCAAATATTAGCAATCTACTCTGTCAATTATATTGCTAGTAATCAGTGACAGCAAAAATTGTTTAATAATCCTTGTGTTTGTGCAGACGCAGTTCTGACTCTGATTACTGGTTGTTGTACGTATCAATCCCCATCAAGGCTGTTGAGAGAGACTCGTGAAGTTTCAAGACAGCTCTTAGAGGATTTGCTGGTTAGAAGTGAAATAATTGTGAAATAAGTGTGTGAGTGATTAAACTGTGTTTTATTGAAGTTGTGCGATTTTAAAGCAATAATAAATGTTTAATATAGTGAGTGATTAATGAAACTCTCATTTTCCACATGTTAAGCCGTCCAATACCCGTAATTTTCCGCCACTTGCTTATTGGTAAACACTTGTTGAAGAGTGACATGCCCCCCCCCCCTTTCTCCACAATCTCGGTGTGACACTGACCTGTAACATATCCCGAAGTCTACAATATGCAATTTGAGGCTGTTGATATGTAAGTGGGAAGTACAGATCTTCCAGTTAAATAAGGAATAGCTTAAGTGCATTACTTGAAAGTAACACAGGAAAAGCTTACTTATGTAGGTGGTAGTAGTGTCGGCAAAAAGTTCTTGTGTGTGAAGTTGCCATGTAGAACACTAGGTGTAAAACTTTACTCCCGAGTCTTGAACTGTGTCGGAACAAAAGTGAGGCATTCATATGACTCAATAATACTGTTTTCATTTCACTACACTTATACAGATGTCTGAGTTCTGCTGTGTTAACATTGCAAAGTCCTGTAGGCATGTGGAATTTTAACCAAAACTGTCATATTGGAAGCAGAAGAAAACACATTTGTTATGTTACTTGATATTTTCAGGAGAAAAAGGCAATGTTGCTTCTTATTAATATAATACATTGAGTCAAAGCAGTGTTTGACCAACCATGTTGATGTTGAATGTGCATGTCGTCATATAATATGAAGGGCTTATTTCAATAGTGGTACAAGAGCATTACCTCCACTTTTCTGTCTATAATACTTCTGAAATCAATGAGCCAAACAAACATAAATAAAGGTTCATCTCTAGCAAGAAGCCATATGCTTGAATATTTCTGGTATCTCAACTGCAGATTTTTCAGCGCTCATTTAACTTTACGACTCTGTATCTCAAAATGAACAAAAATGGACTTTGTAATGGTCGCCTAGTCGTAGATATTCCTAATTGCTATAATCGCACTATTTCACTCCCATTTACAGAGCTTGTTAGCACTTGATGTTAGGTTGGCACCATTAAAATGCATTGTGGTAATCGCTGCTGCTTGCTGGATCGCTGCTGTGTCTCGATGCTGATGCTGGCTCTAAATCTGGTTGTCTAGGGTTAAAAACATGAGGTCCCGTGTTTTTGATGTGCTTTTGATGATAAAGAATGAGCGAAACCAACAAATATGTAAACTTCAAATATTTATTACTTTGATGGCCATCTTAATTCCACTGTCCACCAAAGACCATGACACAACACAAAGTAGTACTTCCTTTACATGTTCTTTGCATTGTTTATCCACCTCAAACAATAACACACAAACACTTTACCAAAGTGACATTCCGACTGTGTCCCCGACCCTTCTTGCAGCTGGTATTTATAACATTGTCAAAGAACTACTAAAAAGAGATATAGTTTATAAGTCACATGTACATCTGTTATCATAATTTGTGCAGAAAAGTTATTAATATGCATCGAGTGACATAATTTAACATGTTATTAAAATGACACAGATTTGTTGACTTGACAGAATAATTCTTTGTTACAAAAAGGCAGTTTTTTAGAAGTTTGTCAATTGACTTCTCTAATTTGCATAAATAAGTACATAACATGAGTTATTAAGAATTACATTGGTTTTCGTCTAAAATAGAATTGATTACATGAATACTGAGTGAAAACGCTCCTAGTGAAAAATAGGTTCCACTGGGTGATTTTTATTTAAGGAGATCCAAAATACCTAAGTTGGCCACTATTTTTCGTACTTCATATTAATTATTTAAGATGAACTTAGTGTTTTTACATGATGACATTTGCTGTATCAGTGATCAAGTGATATTAACTTTTGTGTGGGTCAGTTATTCAGTATAGTTTAATGGGTTGACTGTTTATGGAGACATGTCATGCAATCGTTGTTAACATAGACAATAACTTTTCTATAATCATAAATACTCGTTAAACTGGTTGAATTTGGAGGGTATCGCATACTTCGGTAAAGTAAAGACTTTAATATGTTCCGTTGCAACTTGTACCACTATTGAAATAAGCCCTTCTTATGCACACACAGCACATCGATCTCGTGAGGCACAAGGCTCTCATAACGAAGTACGGACGTCGGTCAACAGATGGCACTAGGAAAAGTATGTTAACTGCGCTTTTCAGTTGCTACTTGAGACTCTTAGTTGCGATTTGTCACAGAAATCGCAGTTTGACTCGGTAGCGAATAGCGTAGTATGAACTTTGCTCAACAGATGGCAGTGCTAACTGCGCGTTTTAGTTGCTACTTGCGACTCTTAGTTGCGACTTGTCACGGAAATCGCAGTTTGACTCGATAGCGTGTCGCAGAGATGAGCGTAGTACGAATTTTGGCCAACAGATGGCACTGTTAACTGCGCTTTTTAGTTGCTACTTGCGACTTCTAGCCGCGATTTGTCACTGAAATCGCAGAAAGGAGTATGGAATTCGGCCAACAGATTACTCACGGCGTTGAATGTGAAATGCTACTTGCGACTGCTAACTGTGACTGAAATAGCAGTTAGATTTTGTAAAGTTGTTGTTGTGATATCTGTGACCTCTCAATAACTGTGATTTCTAACAGATACGCGATTTCCTGCCCACCACTAGTCCCGCCTGATACGTTAGACTGTGCTTGAAACTGTGAACATACGTTCACAGTTGTATGTAACAAAAAAAGATAGATAATCGAATGTAACCTGCCCGCGCAATTTGAAAAGTCACCTTACTTTTTGAACAGCCCTCGTAAAAGAATGCATTGCGAACAAACTTTCTGCTGCCTTGATTCACTGCTATCGAGTGTTATCACCTCTACCTACCCATTTAATTTTTTAAGTGGCCTATGGTCTTCCTCACAGCTTAAGCTTTCTCCACACCAAACTCCATCACATTTGATTCAGTGTGTTAGCCGTGAAATGGTGACAGCCAGAGTTACTGTCACATTTATAAAACTGGTACCTTATGGGTTATTGACTGTGCTTTTCCAGAAGTAGTGAAGTGCTACATCATGATCGAAATATGCTGGTTCCTGGTGGGAACGCCAAACAGGATTCAGTGTACTATTTGCCAACAAGAGGACTTTGGCAGAATGCTAAGGCGCATACAACAAATGTACTGACTGTAAGAAGCGTGACAATGAAGGAAAATGTAAACTCGTCGCTGCAAATACAGTTGTTTGTAGTAAATGGTGGCAGTCCTATGTTTTGCTAAGTGTGAAAAGAATCCAGCGAGAGCAAATATTTACAAAAAAATATCTGAATGTATGAACCTGAAGGCAGCTCTAGCAATTCGCAAATTATATCATTTAACTTCAGCAGCACACCGAGTAAAATCTACACGATAGCTCATTTCTCTGCTACGCAATCACGAAACGATAGACTGTCACGTTTTGTTGCATTTTTAGCGTAAATTCCGACAAATTAAACTTGAAATGATAGGATTTGTTAATTCGATGCGTTCTGCATTTTTAAAACGCACAATTACATAATGCTCGTAATAATAAGTTGTGAGGTCGTAGCGCGTTCTGGTGGCAGCTTGCGTTAGTGTCCCAGTCTACACATCACGTGTTTTGGATGTTGTGTGTGCGTTTATATTAATACAACCTTCATTTGGAAAACGGAAACAATTATTACAGTTGGAGCACTGGAACACAGTTCTTCCAAACGTATTTCAGTTTTACAGGAGAGAACATCATTAAAGAAACTTGTAAGTACGGGTTTCTCTTTAACCATCAAGGCCTTGCTGAAGATTACATTTCAAGGTCATTCTCCCTGACTAGTAATATTGAATGTCTCAAACCTCGCAAGCCCAGAAAATATTGGACATCATGATGCCACAACGTTTTTCTCCCCACACACAATACGTGAAGCCACGGCCACTTTTGAACACTCAACGATTTGATCTGTATCCATGCTTAGCTTTTAACAAGAGGGGAGGGGAAAAGAAGCGGGAAGGAAACAGGTGTTAAGGATTACCTGCAGCCAGTGGCAGGCAGGGATAACTGAGGAATATACTACATGTTTGCATGAAACTACGTTTAGTCGTCCCCTTGTATATCCCAATCTTGTTCGCAAAGTACGTGTGAGCGCATTCTTGCCAATTGCTGCCTTTGTCAGACTTCAGCTCGTTATACGTTTTGTCATGCGATAGACATTTTGTTTCTCTCTCTGTTCCAGCTATTACTTTCAGGAAGCCATATTTTTTTTAAAATCTTTCAGCTTTTGTTGCCCTCGCTCACAGTCACAATGTAATACGTTTACGTCCGCACAGATAGTTCTGCTGCTTCGCATATCTGCAGAGGCGTAACTCGCTCTGACCATTTGGCATTACTAGTCATCACACAACAGGCCTCAAGGTGCGTTTACACAGGCTATATTTTACGGCAATGTGTAGCTGCAACAGTGTTGCCATCAATGTTTCTACAGTAAGCGCCATATTGCGGAATGGCTGGGCAATATTGCAGATTGAACGGGTTGTTGCAGTTAGTGTCCGACGTATTGTTGAGTTGTTGCTGGTTTTGTCCACCAAAGGTGGAGACTGTTTAACATGTCCAGGCCATATCTTCCTCAGCCCTTATCTGTAAACAGTTCTCAGTACTGAGTACTGCGCAATAATACAGACCATCTGAGGGTAGTATTCACAGTTAGTTGTATTGACAGTCAGTGCGCAATATATTGAAGGAGACTGCAGAGCTTTCAAAATAATGCTGCTAGCTCAGCAACTCGTACAGTGTACGGGTAATATTTGCGCAATAAAAGGCAGTTTCTGCCGAGACCGAGAATAGTACATTCGCTCCGAACGACTTTCCACAAATAACTGAAAATAGCAAAATCACGACAGGAAAAAAAAGTGCCGGAGGATGTGTGTTAAAGCACCAAGCAGTACTTTAAAAAATCAAATTACTGACTCTTTATGAAAACGTAATCCCCACAAATATATTTGTCCCAATGATGAATTAGTTGTTTTTTTCTCTTAAAAGAAGTATCTGATGTTAGGCCCCTCCTCGAGGGGACCAAATAAATGAAAATCCGAGGATGCCAAATCTGGACTGTAGTGGGATGACGTACTGTAGGGTGATCAGACGTCCCATATTTTAGGGGATCGTCCCGTATATTTATAGCGAGTCACATTTTGTCCCACCAAAATATATGTGACAATATGTCCCCTCTTTCAATAACCACCGTTTATATTGAGCTGTGTGTTTCTAAGTAGTGTGTAACATCAGCAAATGTAGAAGAAAAATGGTCGTCCCCAAAGAATGAAGAAAATACGCTCTTTGATTAAGTAAATTGGCTGAAGTACGATTTTAAACTTCTCCTATTAGTACAACATCTTTATGCATTCAGCGATCTTACGAATTTTCTACCCA
The DNA here is from genome assembly GCF_023864275.1 of Schistocerca cancellata. Taxonomy (NCBI): domain Eukaryota; kingdom Metazoa; phylum Arthropoda; class Insecta; order Orthoptera; family Acrididae; genus Schistocerca; species Schistocerca cancellata. The sequence goes on along the minus strand of NC_064637.1, from coordinate 29,075,910 downwards.
CTAGTACGCCGAATTATCGTGGCAGGACGTTACTGAATTCCAGCAGTTCTCCCGGGTATATTATCCTTACACCAGCAAAAGCTTTAAGCATCACAGCATCCATTTCCTTAAATAAGACCACTCCCTTGCCCTTGTAATTACTCTGCTTTAGTTATTTATAGTGGGGGTGGGATAGGGAAGGGGAAGGAAAAACGGTTATATAGGATTACCCACAATTACATGTGGGCAGGGAGGAGGAAAATCATGTACATTTTAGCATACCTAGTAGTTGTTCTTGTCTTATTTATCTAACAAGCTTCTTCATACAATATGTGAGCGCAGTCTTACTAGCTAGTACCTTTATCAGACTCTAGCTCTCTACACTTGATGCCATACAATAGACAGGTTTGTCTCTTTTTCCATTCCAGCTACTAGTACTTTCACAAAGGCAGTTATTTTTCTTATCTAAAAGCTTTCCTCAGGTCTTTGAGTGACATTCGTGCAATCCACGCCCATGCCCGCAATGTAATACGTCTTGGCACACACAGATGGCTCTGCTGCTTTCGCATATCTGCAGTGGCGTAGCTTGCTCTGTGCTTTCTGCGTTGCTAGCCAACGCCCACCCTTCTCGAGGTGTGTTTACACGGGCGAAATTTTACAGCAACGTATGGCCGCAAATATGTTTCGTAAGTTTTGCTGCAATAAACGGCAATATTTCGGGATGACTGGCAATATTGCTTATTGAACAAGTTGTTGCAAGTAGTCCAACGTATGTTATCGTGATTGTCCCCATAAAAATATATTTTGACAGTGTGCTTTACTTTTTTAACTCACTGTCATTAGCAGTAACAGTTTTCATTTGCCTTTCCTTTAAAAGAAAATCAGTAATGGTAACCAGGCAGTTTTTATTCCAAACACGCACCTTTGTACCACAGTGGTCTGAATATCAGTAATCCAGAATTCCTGCAACACAGTGATTCTTATAGGCATTTCCGTCATGCGAAACATCTTTAAGAAAACTTTCTACGTCACTACTACTACTACTACTGAGACTGTGGATTGTATAAATACTTCGTCCAATTTTCGAAACATACCAAACACGTCAAAAAATGTGGCATTCTGTAGATCTTACTCTAATAATAGATTTATTAAGCGAAGTAGCTTATATCATTATACCTGTCAGCTGTTTCTGATCATCCATTCCAGAGCAGAACAATAGAAAATATCCCCCTCCTCCGGAAATGTGAAATATAATTACAATAGTCTTTGTGCTATTGGTAAATTCAGTCTGGTGAAAAGAATGGATATAAAAATATATAGCTGTTTGTAAACAGCTGCAGTTGGATATGAACTTCTCGAGAGAAGTATATAAAGCTCCGCTACCTAAAGATAAAATTCAGTTCCACATTAATGAAGGAACGCCAGCATCCATGATGTAGGTGCGAAAAACGGTGATAAACACGAGATTTACACCAATCTATCTACATAGCCTGAAGTGTTGGCAGAAGAGCCAACACTGTGTTGCTAGAGGAGGCAGAAATGCATGCGTTTAATTACACGCTGACTGGCGTGAGGTCTGGAACAGTTAAGGGAATTAATAGTAGCAAATAAAGTACGCAGTTGATATAATACTTAACTTTAATCCACAATTGGTGTACATCGCTCTTGACGGTACATGTTATATTCTCAATATCAAATGCTATGGCGCCTTGCTAGGTCGTAGCAAATGTCGTAGCTGATGGCTATGCTAACTATCGTCTCGGCAAATGAGAGCGTAGTTTTCAGTGATCCATCTCTGGCTAAGTCGGCTGTACAACTGGGGCGAGTGCTAGTACGTCTCACTAGACCTGCTGTGTGGCGGCCGATTTAAAAGCTACCACCTAACAAGTGTGGTGTCTGGCGGTGACACCACATAGCCCTCTACACACAGAAACTAGCAGAATTAGTCAGTGAAGGTAATAAGAACTAGAACATTCTCGTCATAAAAAAGTACTTGCAGTTCAGGAAGAATATAAAATTAGCTATGTTTTTAGCTATAGGGTATATTTTCTAGGACTTTATTGTAAAGTGAACTGTAGGTCCAAAAAACTGCATAAGCAGCTTCGGTACTTGGGCACATTCTGAAGATTGTGTTTACTTTCAGAAGATTAAAAACTTAATTAATTAACAATTTTTAATTTTGCGTAGAATGAATTAAACAGTTTTTTGCCCTACAAGACGAATGTAAGCTTTCGCTGTATGCCTCCAGGAAGCGCTATATAGGCACCAAGATACGCTGCCCACATACTCAACTTACAATGTGCCAAGAGAGCATAATTTCGTTCACTAAATGTTGACCTGGTCAATTTTAGGCCTGCTAGAGAGTCATGCCAGGCAACAGTCATTGCAACATTACAGCATACCCAATGGTGCCAACACACCGTAATTTCATTCACAAAATTGCGCTCTGGTCAGTGTAATCACTCCTAGGGCAGAGGCTACACTCGTTGCAATATCTCAATACACTGAGCGAGTTGACACTATTTCTATTCTTTGAAATTACTTATAGAGTGGGAAGAGGAGCGTGAAGGAACAGAGGTATTCAGGAATCCCTGTTAAGTTGTAAGCAGGAATAATACAGGGAAAATTTACATGTTTGCATGAACATACATTAGGCAGTCTTGTTCACACAGTACGTGTGAACGCATTATTACTAACTGATATCTTTTTTCAGAATCTAGCTCGCTGCACGCTCTGCCATACAATAGACATTTTGTTAATGTCTCTGTTCCAGCTACTGCTACTTTCTACTTTCAGGAACGCATCCTTTTTTTTAAAAAAAAAATATATTCTTTTGTTTATGGTGTATACGCCGTGGGACACCCGGCAAAATCCCGGGAATTTTTTCATCCAGGATAAAACTGGGAAAACAATGGAATATAACTTTGGCTGGTAACAACAGATACTCTATAAAAGAATATTACTGTTTCTAGCTACTGGAGAATAATACTGCAGCAATGAAACAGAAACAAGAGGAAAACCATAAATAAATAAAACTTACATTGCAAAGGAAATACGCCATTTACAACACCAAAATATACTGCACATACAAGCGCCAGCCAATAGCAAAATATCTCAAAGGCTTCATGACGAAGACCATGTAATACTTCATAACAACAAACTACATCTGACGTGCGTGATATCACAACTGTACTGTAAACAATTCCATCAAAAGTTCTAACATCTTCAAATGATTTAGGAGCACAAATGTGAATAATTTCAGTATAACTGAGAAATCAGCATCCTTTGGATAAATAACATACATGCATGTAATCATTTTATCACCACTGCATACCCTCCACTTAATTTTTTCGTCAGCATTTACCCAAACATAGTGCAAAGACATGTCAGTATATTGTTAAACATATGACAAAAAATCAGTTTCATTTAATGCAAATGTGAAGATACTTAAAAAAATGTTGCTTACGTTGATCCAACTTAATGGCCTTCCTCAAATTTGGGTACTTAATCAATCTGAACTTCTTTATTACCACATGTTCTTTCATCCCCTACTTCTATAGCTGCACTATCATATCCTTTATATATGTATTTATAAATGTATTTAACACTTTAAACTGTCGTGCAAACTTCAGCATTCAAATGCCAATCAAATTTAGGAAGTATGGATTGTACAGTACAAAATAACGACTGTCAAGTGATTGTCCTCAAACATTAATACTAATACAACTAAGGCACCCTCTGTACAATGCATGTTGGATATATTTGGTCACCAATGTCTCAATTAATTAAATTATTTTAACCTTGAATACTTGCACAATAATTTGTTATGTGATTTTATAAAAATAATTACGAATTTTTTTGTGCATTTGCCATCTCTCATACACACAGGATTTGGATTAAGTGCATGATATGGTTGATGCAGCAAATATTTTACAAGATACACACATAGTTTACAGTGTGTTTGAATATCAGGAATTTCTGCACATAGGACTTCATCAATATCACAAATGTTTACTATTTTATAGATTTCACTTAAAATTATTAAAATATGGGCAAGAAGCAACCTTAAATTAAGTAGTGTAAATGATTGCCTAAACAGTTCACATAATATGCAAAAAACTGGTGCTTTCTCAAACTGGGGAACAATCAAGAATGGGGCGCCCCAAGGTTCGGTCTTGGGTCCTCTGCTGTTCTTAATGTATATTAATTGCTTGCCATTCTATATTCACGAAGATGCAAAGCTGGTACTTTTTGCTGATGATAAAAGTATAGCTATCGCACCTGACAGACAAGAATTAACTGGTGAAATTGTAAACGATGTTTTTCAGAAAATCATTAAGTGGTTCTCTGGGGGCTCTCATTAAACTTTGACAAAACACAGTATATACAGTTCCACACAGTAAATGGAATGACCCCATTAATAAATATAGGCTTCAATCAGAAATCGGTAGCTAAGATAGAATATTCAAAATTTCTAGGTGTATACATTGATGAGGGGTTGAACTGGAAAAAACACACTGAGGAGCTGCTGAAACGTTTGTGTTCATCTACTTATGCCCTTAAGGTCATTGCAAATTTTGGCGATCTACACGCCTATTTTCATTCTCTACTTTCGTATGGCATCATATTCTGGGGTAACTCATCATTGAGTAAAAGAGTGTTCATTGCACAAAAGCTTGTAATCAGAATAATTGCTGGAGCTCATCCAAGATCATCCTGTAGACACTTATTTAAAGAGCTAGAAATCTTCACTGTAGCCTCACAATATATATATTCAATTATGAAATTTGTTATTAACAATCTGAACGAATTCAAAAGCAATAGTATACATGGCTACAACACTAGGAGAAAGGATGATCTTCACTACTCAAGGTTAAATCTGGTCTTCTGAAATCCTCTTCAGGTCTGCATAATTTCCTCTTCTCTTTGTCGTCTATCATCTTGTATCTCCTTCTTCCTCTCAGTCTTCTCCCACAAACCAATCCTTCCAAAGCATCTGCTAGCAAGGACTCCCTTCTCAATGAATGTCCCAACCACTTCTTTTTCCTTTCTCTTACAACGTTCAGCAGACATCTTCCCTCACCAACCCTTTCCAATACTCTTTCATTACTCTTTCCATCCAGCTTATTCTCTCCATTCTCCTCCACATCCACATCTCAAATGCTTCTAACCTTTTTTCATCCTCTCGTCTCAGTGACCATGTTTCTGCCCCATATAGTGCCACACTCCAGACAAAACATTTGCCAAGCCTTTTCCTTAGTCCTTAATCTAATTTGCCACATAAGAGTCTCCTCTTTCTGTTGAAGGCCTCCTTCACTATGGCAATTCGAGTTTTCACCTCCTGGTGACATCTCAAGCCTTCGGTTATTGTGCTTCTGAGATATTTAAATTCACTTACTTGGCTAATGGTAGATCGTCCTATTTTAATATTGGACAGTCTGCGTCTTGTACTGATGACCATACTCTTTGTTATTGCTGTGTTTATTTGCATCCCATATTCCACACAAGCTTCATTCAGATCTTTGAGCATGTTATTCACTGTCCGCTCACTTTCTGCCACAAATACCATGTCATCAGCAAATCTTATACATTCTATTCTCTTTCCACCAATACATATTCCTCTTTTCCCATCTAAGCTTTTCGCAATAATCTCTTCAAGGTATACGTTAAACAACAGTGGGGAAAGGCAACAACCTTGTCTGACACCTCGTCCAATGCTGCTTCCTTCTGACATTTCATTTCCAATCCTTATCCTTACTTTCTGGGGTAAATACAGATTCTTTATCAGTCGTCTCTCTTTCCAATCTACTCCTTTCCTCTTTAGGATATCATCTTGTTCCACTGAACTCTATCAGAAGCCTTTTCTAAGTCTATAAAAGCCACAAAGATTTCTCTACCCTTTTCCATATGCCCAGTGAACAAGTGTGCACAAAACGCCTTCATGCTGGGAGTTGTGGTGGCAACTGAAGGCATTTAGGTACAAATCGCTGCGTGTAGGTTTTCTGTATACACTGTGTCCTAGGTTGCCGTCAGGTTCCCGTTTCACCATGACGTCAAGAAACGGTAGGGCACCATCGTCCAGGACGATCTAATTAATAATGACAGCGGTCTTCAACTTAGTCAGGCTTGGAACCCTGCACTCAGCCTGGAGAGAACGATGCGGTCCCAGAGATCGAGGACTGCCCCCGACGGCGGCGGCAGGGAGACTGCAGACCCCAGTTCAGACCCAGGCGCCGCTTCCCCCGCCACATCCAGCAGCCAGGAGAGCAACGGTGGAGGGCGTAACAGCTAGTATATATAGGGCGCCGAGAGGAACAGCACAGCATTCGTCAGGAACCACCTGAAGATGGCAGCGTCTACGTCTGCCGAAATATTGTGGAGAAATTACGACGCTGCCCGGTCGGATACCCGAGAACTGTTCAAATTGGAAATACGCTGAGAAAACTACAGATCGCATATCAAGCAGGAGATTCTTTGAAGGCTTCAGTTTGGGGATGTATGAAACCAAGGTAACTGGTGTGTTGCCTATGTCCGGATGTGTGGATAAGGACTTGGAGGAATATACCTCTTCTTTAGCTGTTATGGTATGTATTTTTTGTTACTCTTCAGTGTTCCCACCAAATTTAACTTTTCATCATTGTAAAGCTCCTCGACTACGTCTGTGGATGTACAATAACGATCTGTTGTTATAATTCTTCCACTTCCTTCCAGCGGATTCACCAGGCGTCTAACAACTACCTTTGCACTCCGTTCCTCGGCAGGCTGTTCATCCTTCCCTGCATAGACCTCCATTTTTAGAACATACTGGGTGTGTGCATCTGATAACATCCTAATCAATATGCCATAGTTCCCAGGCTCGTCTTTCATAAAGACCATAAAGGGACATCTTCCTCGAAATCGGGAGAGCATTTCATCGATCGTTAGATCTGCACTTGGTACGCAGTATTTCACAAACATTTTATCAATTTTGTCGAAAACTTCACGAAGGGGGCAAAACGTATCCTGCTTCCGTCTTTCGGTTCTTGTTTCTTTACCATCAACTCTGATCAGGGACAGATCTCCACATCGAATACTTCTCATTGTAGCTACGTATTCTTTCCCAGTACTTTCCCCCATAAGTTGTCAGGAGGCAGCGTAGTGTCATTATTTGTGGCCACGAGTATCAAAATACCAATGGAGGTGTACATTTCTTCTATGGTTGTAAGTTTTAAGTTCTTATTACGAGATTCTTGGTTTGTATAATCCCCGATAATCTTCATTATTTCGGGAGTTACAAACTTTCTGAAAGATTCTGACACACTAGAGGTCACGTCTTCTTGAGTCAAGACTTGACGAAAATTCACTTCATTTTGTACTGACCTGCGTACTTGCCTTGGACGCACATTAATGTATTCCCTACCGCTTTTCGCTTAACAATGATGCTGGAAGCACCTACATGCTGTTTATCAGGAGATGAACTCCATGAACGTGACTCATTTTCAATTGCTGTCTCTCTATTGTATGTCACAACTATATCATCTTTTTCTGGATCAATTTCATCAACTTCACTTGCTTCATTTATTATAGCTGACACCCCTTCATCTTAAGAAACCTCTGATACTGACAAGACATTTTATTAGAACTGCGAGTAATGTACAAATGCTCGAACAACAATGGCAATTTATTTCAAAACAAAAATGGCAACACAATACAGCGGTACCCACAGTCAGAAACTGCATTTCTTTCTGCCATATTGAGAAATATTTTAATGAGAAAATTTGTCTCAACCGATGTCTAAGGGGGAGTGGGGGGGGGGGGGAGCAAAAACTGCCCGCACTTAAATTAAATGTAATAGGCAAATTTAAATTATTCATAAAAATTATATATGACAGCACTTACTCTAGATATTTTTCTACAATTACCTAAATTCTTGCTTTTTCACTCCAACAAATAGATATATTACACAAATAAAACGAATACTGTGGGCAATTTTTGCCGCCCCCCCCCCCCCCTCCGCTAGTGATACTATGGTTAAGAACATACAGCGAAAGGTCATACATCCACAACAATAAGGACAAGTATAACTTGAGTTCTGATGGGGGGATGTTTATTATATATTTAAATGATATTTCTTTTTATGCAACAGGTGATCGTGGGATATTTCTGTTTACTTGTGACACTAGCTTCATAGTGAAGAATGTTGAGTGCAGCATAGGCAAAGTATCAAATGGTACAGAATGAGATTTTCATTCTGCAGCGAAGTGTGCACTGATATGAAACTTCCTGGCAGATTAAAACTGTGTGCCGGACCGAGACTCGGAGACATTTGCCTTTGGCAGGCAAGTGCCCTACCAACTGAGCTACCCAAGCACGACCCACGCCCCGTCCTCACAGCTTTCTTTCAGGAGTGCTAGTTCTGCAAGGTTTGCAGGAGAGCTTCTGTAACGTTTGGAAGGTAGGAGACGAGGTGCTGGTAGAAGTGAAGCTGTGAGGACGGGGCGTGAGTCGTGCTTGGGTAGCTCAGTTGGTAGAGCACTTGCCCGCGGAAGGCAAAGGTCCCGAGTTCGAGTCTTCGGTCCGGCACACAGTTTTAACCTGCCAGGAAGTTTCATATCAGCGCACACTCCGCTGCAGAGTGAAAATCTCATTCTGGAATTGTTAGATCGGTTACTGTTGCTACAATGGAAGGTTACCAAGATTTAAGTGAGTTCGAACGTGGTGTTATAAGTCAGCACACGAGCGATGGGGCTCGGCATCTCCGAGGTCACGACGAAGTGGGTGTTTTCCAATACGACCGTTTCTCGAGTGTACTGTGAATAGAAGGAACACGGAAAACATCAAGTTTCCGACATCACTGCGGGCAGGAAAAGGTTCTGCAAGAACAGGACTAACGACGACTTAAGAGAATTGTTCAACGTGACAAAAGTGCAACCCTTCTGAAAATTGCTGCAGATTCAATGCTGGGCCATCAACAAGGGTCAGCGTGCAAACCATTAAAAAAAAATCATTGGTATGGGCTTTCAGAGCCGGAGGCCCACTTGTGTGTGCTTGATGACTGCGCGACAAAGATTTACTCCCTGCCCGTCAACACAGACATTGGACTGTTGTTGACTGGAAACATGTTGCCTGTTTGGACGTCGTTTCAAACTGTATTGAGCGAATGGACGTGCACGGGTATGGGGATAACCGCATGAATGTCTTTTTCCAAAGCTGTTTCACAGAGGAAGACTGCACTGTAGTTCCTTCTCTAGATTGTCTCACAGATGACAAAAAGGTAGATATCGAAACAGACGACAGAGGGATAGAGAAACAATTAAAATCGCTCAAAAGAGGAAAGGCCGCTGGACCTGATGGGATACCAGTTCGATTTTACACAGAGTACGCGAAGGAACTTGCCCCCCTTCTTGCAGCGGTGTACCGTAGGTCTCTAGAAGAGCGTAGCGTTCCAAAGCATTGGAAAAGGGCACAGGTCAGCCCCGTTTTCAAGAAGGGACGTCGAACAGATGTGCAGAACTACAGACCTATATCTCTAACGTCCATCAGTTGTAGAATTTTGGAACTCGTATTATGTTCGAATATAATGACTTTTCTGGAGACTAGAAATTTACTCTGTAGGAATCAGCATGGGTTTAGATAAAGACGATCGTGTGAAACCCAGCTCGCGCTATTAGTCCACTAGACACGGAGGGCCATAGACACGGGTTCCCAGGTAGGTGCTGTGTTTCTTGACTTCCGCAAGGCGTTCGATACAGTTCCCCACAGTCGTTTAATGAACAAAGTAAGAGCATGTGGACTATCAGACCAATTGTGTGATTGGATTGAAGAGTTCCTAGATAACAGAACGCAGCATGTCATTCTCAACGGAGAGAAGTCTTCCGAAGTAAGAATGATTTCAGGTGTGCCGCAGGGGATTGTCGTAGGACCGTTGCTGTTTACAATATATATAAATGACCTGGTGGATGACATCGGAAGTTCACTGAGGCTTTTTGCGGATGATGCTGTGGTGTATCGAGAGGTTGTAACAATGGAAAATTGTACTGAAATGCAGGATGATCTGCAGCGAATTGACGCACGGTGTAGGGAATGGCAACTGAATCTCAATGTAGACAAGTGTAATGTGCTGCGAATACATAGAAAGAAACATCCCATATCACTTAGCTACAACATAGCAGGGCAGCAACTGGAAGCAGTTAATTCCATAAATTATCTGGGAGTACGCATTAGGAGTGATTTAAAATGGAATGATCATATAAAGTTGATCGTCGGTAAAGCAGATGCCAGACTGAGATTCATTGGAAGAATCCTACGGAAATGCAATCCGAAATCAAAGGAAGTAGGTTACAGTACGCATGTTCGCCCACTGCTTGAATACTGCTCAGCAGTGTGGGATCCGTACCAGATAGGGTTGATAGAAGAGATAGAGAAGATCCAACGGAGAGCAGCGCGCTTCGTTACAGGATCATTTAGTAATCGCGAAAGCGTTGCGGGGATGATAGATAAACTCCAGTGGAAGATTCTGCAGGAGAGAAGCTAAGTAGCTCGGTACCGGCTTTTGTTGAAGTTTCGAGAACATACCTTTACCGAGGGGTCAAGCAGTATAATGCTCCCTCCTACGTATATCTCGCGAAGAGACCGTGAGGATAAAATCAGAGAGATTAGAGCTCACACAGAGGCATACCGACAATCCTTCTTTCTCCCCGTAGAGGCGTAATACAAAATCCTTTTTTCCATGAACAATACGAGACTGGAATATAAGGGAGAACCGATAGAGGTACTCAAGGTACCCTCCGCCACACACCGTCAGGTGGCTTGCGGAGTATGGATGTAGATGTAGATAGATGAATCCATGGACCCTGCATGTGAGCAGGGGGCTGTTCAACCTGGCGGTGGCTCTGTAATGGTATGGGGATGCGCAGTTGCAGTGATATGGGACCCCTGATACGTCTAGATACGGCTCTGACAGGTGACACGTATGTAAGCATCGTATTTGATCACCTGCTTCCATTCGTGTCCATTGTACATTCCGACCGACTTGGGCTATTCCAGCAGGACAATGCGACACCCCACACCTGCAGAATTCCTACTCAGTGGCTCCAGGAACACTCTTCTGAGTTTAAACACAGGGATGTCTTGCAACATACTGTTCAGAAGAGATCTCCACCCCCTCATACTCTTACAGATTTATGGACAGTCCTGCAGGATTCATGATTTCAGTTCTCTCCAGCAGTACTAAAGATATTAGTCGAGCGGCCGGCCAAGGTGGACGAGAGGTTCTAGGCGCTTCAGTCTGGAACCGCACCACAGCTACGGTCGCAGGTTCGAATCCTGCCTCGGGCATGGATGTGTGTGATGTCCTTAGGTTAGTTAGGTTTAAGTAGTTCTAAGTTCTAGGGGACTGATGACCTCAGATGTTAAGTCCCATAATGCTCAGAGCCTTTTCAACCATTAGTCGAGTCTATGCCACGTCGTGTTGTGGCGCTTCTGCATGCTCGCAGGGGCCCTACATGATATTAGTTTCTTTAGCTCTTCAGTGTATAAGATGAGGTGCTGCAGGGAGTAAGGCTGTGAGTGTGGTGTTCTAGGCGGAATTGCCCCGGACACCACAGCACAGCCCGCATCTCGTGGTCGTGCGGTAGCGTTCTCGCTTCCCACGCCCGGGTTCCCGGGTTCGATTCCCGGCGGGGTCGGGGATTTTCTCTGCCTCGTGATGGCTGGGTGTTGTGTGCTGTCCTTAGGTTAGTTACGTTTAAGTAGTTCTAAGTTCTAGGGGACTTATGACCACAGCAGTTGAGTCCCATAGTGCTCAGAGCCATTTGAACCATTTGAACCACAGCCCATTTACGCCCCTATTATTATCGGAGTAGATTTCCTTTAATTATACGGCGATAAATGTCGCATACACTCTTAAGAGCAAACAACAGCAATCGCGATATGATGCAGTTTTCAACAATACAGGGGTCTCTTCGACGTCCCATGTCGTTTCTTAGCAACAGTCTGAGTCGAGTGGAATGGCGAGCAACGTGAATGGCGCTGTCTGCATTCGGCAAAACCTAAAGAAATCGTCAAATGCAGTGGGTGCACGAGCAACGACAGCGATCTCTGGTAAGTCATTGATCAGCATCTGATTTCTGCGAATCCCTGGCAGTCAAAACACAGGCGTTAAATCGATTGCACCTTTCTGCGAGCGCGTAACATTAATTCTCACTTCACGTACGTTGAATGAATACGGAGATCTCCAACACAGCAGTTACATTCGAGGCATTTTAATTTTGCCAGTCAGTCGTCCAGACTGTTCATCACAATTCGTGTGAAGCAGTTTGTGTTCCAGAACCATTAACTTCATAAATCTTGTAATTAGAGTAAGATCGGAATCCTACAAATTAATTACACATGGTCCTACGAAGATGTCAATTGCTTGCTATATTCGCTTATGTAGGTAACGTTCGACAAGTTTAGTACACAGCATTGTTGTCGTGAAACAGACGTTTTCCATAGCCCTGTCGTAAGAAATAATATATTTTTATAGGACTTTCTAACGTATTTTAGATTAATTTCAGCGATTAAATTCTATTTTGAGTCAAATCTAGCGTCCGATTCCACCTGTGAGCTTTGACCAGTGACATTTCGAGTGAAGGACGCCATGCGTTTACGATGCGAAGGCTGTAAGTGGCTTGTTATTAAATTTCATCTGTGGTTGTCTTAGTAACTGACGTAAGGTATGCTGTTTATTACAAATATATCGGGATTTCTCAGGTTGTGGTTAGGCAGGAACCTATGTGCACAACTTAAGTTTCTGCTCGTGAATCAAGTAGCAATCGCATTGATAACCTCGTAAATATATATGACTACTTTTTTCCGATTATGGCACCATTTCCAGAGGCGGGGTTGGCCACAAACTTAAGAGCACAGTTGAAACTGCTGCGTGTGAGAGTATCTGCAATTACCGGTATATATAATCCCGCTTGTCACAAATATTTGGCTGTTTTTCTCCGAATGTGCCACGATTGCCGACGGTGAGATTAGGCAGCAACCTAAGAGGATAGTTATATAGGTCAATTCTAGTTCTTCAGCCCACGGTTCGTTATTTTTCGTGATTTTTTCATGACGTGTTTGTTCTTATTTCTTTTAGGATTATTTATTTATTTACTTTTTGTCTCTGTGTCACCGTAGGTCAAGTCTAGTCATCGATTCCAACGTTAGTTACGTTTCTCGGCCTTCCAGTAGTATAACGAGTGACACGAAAAAGTTACACTTTTGACAAAATAATTAACAGCCAATAAAAATAATGAAAAATAACCGAACGTGAATCAACAATTAGAATGATGCCATACATGGCAATTCCCAAAGAATGCACAGTACACACTGCGATAACAGCCAGCCGGTGTGGCCGAGCGGTTCTAGGCGCTTCAGTCTGGAACCGTGTGACCGCTACGGTCGCAGGTTCGAATCCTGCCTCGGGCATGGATGTGTGTGATGTCCTTAGGTTGGTTAGGTTTAAGTAGTTCTAAGTTCTAGGGGACTGATGACCATAGATGTTAAGTCCCATAGTGCTCAGCAGAGCCACTTGAGCCATTGCCAATTAAGTGAAAAGTCGACTCATCAGAAAATATGATTTTGTCCAAGGAATGTTCATCATGATGTAACCGATTTAACACATCCACACAGAAGTTCTTGCGAGCAATTTTATCAGTGTCTTTTATTGCATGTACGATCGTCAGTCCCTACAGTTTCAAATTCGAACAGTTTCTCAACACACGCCATACAGTCGTATGTGGGATTTGCAGTTCGCGAGATGCACGCCAGATCGATTTCGTAGAACTGTTGACAAAACATTGTCTCACTGGTTCAACGACTTCGTCAGATATGCTTCGACGACCTGATGATTTACCGTGTCTTACCGAGCACCCTGTTTCTACAGAACATTTATGCCACTCATAAATTGTAGAGGCTTCTCTCACTAGGGGTAAGATAGATACAGCCTACAGGAAAATTGAAGAGACCTTTGGAGAAAAGAGAGCCACTTGTATGAATATCAAGAGCTCACGTGGAAACCCAGTTCTAAGCAAAGAGGGGAAAGCAGATTGGTGGAAGGAGTACAAAGAGGGTCTATTCAAGGGCGATGTACTTGAGGACAATATTATGGAAATGGGAGAGGATGTAGATGAAGATGAAATGGGAGATATGATATTGCGTGAAGAGTTTGACACAGCACTGAAAGATCTGAGTCGAAACAAGTCCCCGGGAGTAGACAACATTCCATTGGAACTACTGACGGCCCTGGGAGAACCAGTCCTGACAAAACTCTACCATCTGGTGAGCAAGATGTATGAGACAGGCGAAATACCCTCAGACCTCAAGAAGTATATAATAATTCCAATTCCAAAGAAAGTAAGTGTTGACAGATGTGAAAATTACCGAACTATCAGTCTAATAAGTCACAGCTGCAAAATACTAAATCGAGTTCTTTACAGACGAATGGAAAAACTAGTAGACGCCGACCTCGGCGAAGATCAGTTTGGATTCCGTAGAAATATTGGAACGCGTGAGGCAATACTGACCTTACGACTTACCTTAGAAGAAAGATTAAGGAAAGGCAAACCTACGTTTCTAGCATTTGTAGACTTAGAAAAAGCTTTTGACAGTGTTGACTGGCATACTCTCTTTCAAATTCTAAAGGTGGCACGGGTAAAATACAGGGAGCGAAAGGCTATTTACAATTTGTACAGAAACCAGATGGCAGTTATTAGAGTCGAGGGACATGAAAGGGAAGCAGTGGTTCGGAAGGGAGTAAGACAGGGTTGTAGCCTCTCCCCGGTGTTATTCAATCTGTATATTGAGCAAGCAGTAAAGCAAACAAAAGAAAAATTTGGAGTAGGTATTAAAATCCATGGAGAAGAAATAAAAACTTTGAGGTTCGCCGATGACATTGTAATTCTGTCAGAAGCAGCAAAGGACTTGGAAGAGCAGTTGAACGGAATGGATAGTGTCTTGAAGGGAGGATATAAGATGAACATCAACAAAAGCAAAACGAGGACAATGGAATGTAGTCGAATTAAGTCGGGTGATGCTGAGGGAATTAGATTAGGAAATGGGACACTTAAAGTAGTAAAGGAGTTTTGCTATTTGGGGAGCAAAATAACTGATGATGGTCGAAGTAGAGAGGATATAAAATGTAGACTTGCAATGGCAAGGAAAGGGTTTCTGAAGAAGAGAAATTTTTTAACATCGAATCGAATATGTTATGAAGTCGTTTCTGAAAGTATTTGTGAGGAGTATAGCCACGTATGGAAGTGAAACGTGGACGACAAATAGTTTGGACAAGAAGAGAATAGAGGCTTTAGAAATGTGGTGCTACAGAAGAATGCTGAAGATCAGATGGGTAGATCATATAACTAATGAGGAAGTATTGAATAGGATTGGGGAGAAGAGAAGTTTGTGGCACAACTTGATCAGAAGAAGGGATTGGCTGGTAGGACATGTTCTGAGGCATCAAGGGATCACCAATTTAGTATTGGAGGGCAGCGTGGAGGGTAAAAATCGTAGAGGGAGACCAAGAGATGAATACACTAAGCAGATTCAGAAGGATGTAGGTTGCAGTAAGTACTGGGAGATGAAGAAGCTTGCGCAGGATAGAGTAGCATGGAGAGCTGCATCAAATCAGTCTCAGGACTGAAGACCACAACAACATGGAGTACTAGGAGTGTATGAACTTCGCAGTAAATCTGCGTTCCAAACGTCGTGGCCTCCTCTTGTAAGTCTATAGTATTGGCTCTCTCCATCCAGTATATTTACACCTCCACCTTTATCCAGCTACTGTCATTTCGCCCATTATGAAGAGAAACATTAGATAATCGAACCTGTATTTGGGCATACTGTCATTCTCACTAAGACAAGATTAGGTACACGTATGTTACCATGTTTTATTAGTTTGCTATGGATAACGTTAATTACATTTACAGTAAGTTTCTCACACTGATCGGTCTGCCACCCTACACTCAGCGCAAAACATTTTCTGGGAGACGCCACTTGTTACTGCATTGTACTTTTTTCTCTGCTGTGTACGTCTCTAGGTATTCCGAGTAGACACAGCTGAGAAAAGGTACCTGATGTACTCTGCAAGCATAAACAGAGATGCTAACGCAGTTGCACTACGGATGGTACTGTATACCAAATGAGCAACAGTGAAACAGCCAATTACTCTGAAGCGCCAGAGAAACTGGTATAGGCATTCATATTCAAAAACAGAGAGATGTAAACAGGCAGAATACGGCGCTGCGGTCGGCAACGCCTATATAAAACAACAAGTGTCTGGCGCAGTTGTTAGATCGGTTACTGTTGCTAATATGGTAGGGCATCAAGATTTAAGTTAATTTGAACGTGGTGTCATAGTTGGCGCACGAGTGATGGGACACAGCATCTCCGACTTAGTGATGAAGTGGACATTTTCCCGTACAACCATTTCACCACTGTTCTGAATATCAGGAATCCGGGAAAACATCAAATCTCCGACATCGCTGCAGCCGGAGAAAGATCCTGCAGGAACGGGACCAACGACGACTGGAGAGAATCGTTCATTGTGACAGAAGTGCATTCATTCCGCAAATTTCTGCAGATTTCAATGCTGGGCCATCAACAAGTGTCAGCGTGCCAACCGTTCAACGAAACATAATCGATATGGACTTTCGGAGCTGAAGGCCCACTCGTGTACCTTGATGGCTGCACGACACAAAGCTTTACGCCTCCTGTGGGTCCGTCAACACCGACGTTGGACTGTTGATGGCTGGAAACATGTTGCCTGGTCGGACGAGTCTCGTTTCTAATTGTATCCAGCGGATGGTTGTGTACAGGTATGTAGACAAGCTCATGAATCCATGGACTCTGCATGTCAGCAGGGGACTGTTCAAGTTGTTGGAGGCACTGTAATGGTGTGGGGCGTGTGCAGTTGGAGTGATATGGGCCCCCTGATATGTCTAGATACGACTCTGACAGGTACATAAGCATCCTGTCTGATCGCCCGCATCCATTCATGTCCATTGTTCATTCTGACGGACTTGGGCAGTTCCAGCAGGACAATGCGCCACCCCACTCGTCCATAATTGCTACAGAGTGGCTCTACGAACAATCTTCTGAGTTTAAACGCTTCAACTGGCCCCAGATTCCCGATACACGAACATTACTGAGCATATCTACGATGCCTTGCAAGGTGGTGTTCGGAAGAGATCTGCGCCTTCTCGAACTCTTACGGACTTATGGACAGCCCTGCAGAAATCACGGTGTAAGTTCCCTTCATAACTACTTCAGACGTTAGTCGAGTCCATGACACGTCGTGTTACGGCACTTCTGAGTGCTTGTGGGGCCCTACATGATATTAGGCAGGTGTAACAGAGTATTTGGCTCTTCAGTGTATTTTGACGGTGATTGCTTATAGGTCGACTTCGATACTCGTCAGTCCATAACTGGTAGTGGATTAAACTATTACATACACTTAAGACGTTTCCTCTTTAAAGTACTTTAAATAGCGCACGAGCACGTAGCAACCATGAAGATTAATAGTAAACGTGGATGGGAAAGAGGTTAAAAAAAGAGATAAATGGCTCTGAGCACTATGGGACTTAACTTCTGAGGTCATCAGCCCCCTACAACTTAGAACTACTTGAACCTAAATAACCTAAGGACATCACACACATCCATGCCCGAGGCAGGATTCGAACCTGCGACCGTAACGGTCACGCGATTCCAGACTATAGCGCCTAGAACAGCTCGGTCACTACGGGCGGCTACAAATTGAATTACTGACAGCAAAGTGATGCGGAAATACCCTCTCTACCCACATCACGGCATACCATGAGTGTTGGAGTGGGCCACAGTGAGACACAGAAACAAAATCCACAGACACACTAGAAACATTTATTTTTGGTGATAAACATTATGTGATACAGTGAATTTGCACATAATGAAATAAGTGGGCGTTGTAAGTATCCATGTCAATATGAAATACAAGCATTACTATAGTGTCTTTTCGTGCCGCTGGCTTTGGAAGGCTTTGGTAGTCTACAAATGACTCCTGTGAAGCTAATTTCATGTGCTTCTGCATCCTTCTGGATCTTGTAATGGTCGCCTGGTCGTAGATATTGCTAATTGCTATAATCGCACTATTCCACTCCCATTTACGGAGCTTGTTAGCACTTGATGTTAGGTTGGCGCCATTACAATGCATTGTAGTAATCACTGCTGCTTGCTGGATCGCTGCTGTGTCTCGATGTTGAAGCTGGCTCTAAATCTGGTTGTCTAGGGTTAAAAACATGAGGTCCCGTGTTTATGTGCTTTTGATGATAAAGGATGAACGAAACCAACGAATATGTAAACTTCAAATATTTATTTCTCTGGTGGCCATCTTAATTCCACTGTCCACCAAAGACTATGACACAACACAACTTCCTTTACATGTTCTTTGCATTGTTTATCCACAATAACACACTAACACACTGTACCAAAGTGACATTCCGACTGCTTCCCGACCCTTCTTGCTGCTCGTATTTATAACATTGTCAAAGAACTACTAAAAAGAGATATAGTTTACAAGTCACATGTACATCTGTTATCATAATTTGTGCAGAAAAGTTATTAATTTGCATCGAGTGACATAATTTAACATGTTATTAAAATGACAGACAGATTTGTTGACTTGACAGAATAATTCTTTGTTACAAAAAGTCCGTTTTCTAGAAGTTTGTCAATTGACTTCTCTAATTTGCATAAATAAGTAATTAACATGAATTATTAAGAAATACATTGGTTTTCGTCTAAAACAGGATTGATTTCGTGAATACTAAGTGAAACCGCTCCTAGTGAACAAATAGGTTTCACTGGGTGATTTTTATTTAAGGAGATCCAAAATACCTAAGTTGTACACTATTTTTCGTACTTCATATTAATTATTTAAGATGAACTCAGTGTTTTTACATGATGACATTTGCTGTATCAGTGATCAAGTGATATTAACTTTTGTGTGGGTTAGTTATTCAGTATAATTTAATGGGTTGACTGTTTATGGAGACATGTTACGCAATCATTGTTAACATACACAATAACTTTTCTATAATCATAAATACTCGTTAAACTGGTTGAATTTGGAGGGTATCACATACTTCGGTACAGTAAAGCCTTTAATATGTTCCGTTACAATACCCCCCTCGGGTAATATCATTTACAGAACGTTAATGATATTAGCCGACTAGGACAAATGTGTCAAATTGTTAAAATTTGGAAAAGTACTACTTTAATAATTTTTTTGTTTTACCATGCATAATGTGTATGTATGCAATGACCGTTACCCCATTTCAAAATGACTTTTTCCTGCAAATATTTTAGTTGTGTTGTTTCAAATGCACTTTGTGTTATGTCATTCAGTATGACAGCATAATAAAAATAATTAGTAATATATGAAAGTAAAAAAAATGTTTATCTTTGCTCACAGTGAGCCACATGGAAAATTATTAAAAACAGACACAAATATATCTCATGCGATTTTAAGATATATCAAAAATATATGTAAATTATTTCAAAGTCAGTTCTCATTGAGTCACAGATTAATCAAGATAATAGAAGGAACATAAATATATTACATAGATGGACAGGTCATATGTCCATAAGAAAATATTGCAACTGTCTGCTCTTTTTGAGCCACATAAAAGAAATGAAAACAAAGAACATAAATATAAGTATGGACATGATATATAAACACAAACACATGTCACATGTATGAATATAATATGCACTTGCAAAAAAAGGAAATATTTAAAAAAACTTGTCTCCCATTGAGACGCATAGTCAAGACAGTACAAGAACATATTAATACTAAAATTGGACACTTAAATTGGTCACAACATAACACAAACATCAAACTTGGTGAACATCTGATTAACTGTAGAAAATTGTACACAAATCTTATGCCTAAGAACACAATAGTCACAAAATGATGGGTCTTGCACAACAATTTTTTCATTGTCTTTTATTTGGTGCAAGTATGTCCCATATTCAACAATACAAAAGGAAAGTAATAAATGTTTGTCACCTTCTTGCCCGTTGCAAGTAAAGAAGATGTCTCAAAATTTAATATTCAATAGTGACAATATAAATATAAAAACATTCTCTCAGAGATCTGGAACTTCTCCAGGGTCTGTAGGATGAGTGGTAGTTGCTATTTGACACACCCAGTAAAATCTTTGCTGATAACATGCTTTACGGAAAATGGGTAAGTAACTGTATTCAAACAGGGAAATGTGCTTAATCATGTTTATATGGTTTCAATTCAGTGATGTTTCTTAATCCAAATAACCTTCTTGATCTGGGAAAGATAAGTCTATACGCATTAGGATGTGAGCTTTCTTTTATTTCAAATGGACCAATGTAAATATCAAAAAACTTTGTAAGTTTGGCTGACAATAATTTTGATTTCTCTTGTGTCTTGATGAGTACAAGGTCCCTTGGTTTGAACTTTTAATCCAACAACTGGCATCTCAGGAAAATGTTGACAATTTCTGAGCTTATCTCTAAGTCTAGAAGTGATGGCAGAAACAGGACTTCCTGTGTCTACTAACACTCTACCTTCCCACTTGTCGATGATTAATTTAACATATGGACAACCAAGCTCAACATCTTTGTCTATTTCAGTATTTTCAAACAATAGATCATTTTCAATTTCTTTAGTTCCTAAGTCTAATGTCTCTTTCCTACACTTAGACACATCCCTCTCTGTTTGCAAAGCATTGACATTTAAACATAAACCTTTATTTTCATCTGTTCCTTTTAACACTGTGTTGTCACTTAACCAACTACTGTTTTCACCCCCTTCTTTATAAAGTCCACTACGGATTCTTGTCCACCATGTAGGATACAAGGTTGCACTTACCTTTGCTAATTCTTTCCAAAAGGCATCTTTGTTTATACAGTTTCCATAGTTGTTCCACAAAACTTCTAAAAACTTTCCCCCTTTTTGTTGAAAACACACATTTACATTCCATCCCTTTATATTTTCTTTAATATTATTATTATTACCATTCTCATAGATTAGTGTTTCATAGTTCCCAACAGGCAATAGCTTGGCCTCAGATACACATTCCCTAGTTTGCATTTCACTTACATTAACCTCATTATTACCCATGTTTGTCACACCACTTACCTTTACCTCATCATCACTTTTCAATTCTACAAATACTTTTATTTCTTCCTCCACACTCTCATCAACAACATCACTTGATTTAGGATCATTATTTAAATGTCCCTCTATTACTTCTTCCTCCTCCTCCGCAACAACCCCATCTTCAGTTTCCCCCCTATGTATCTGAATCTCAGCAATTGAGTCTTTGGCTCCATTAAACACTTCGTCATCCTCCTTCTTATCAAATAAACCCCCCAAAATAGATTCTATTTGTGGTGTGTCCGATTTGATATTAACACCAGTATCTTTTTCAGCCCAACTATGGAACTCTGCAATACCTTCAACTTCTGCACTTTCACTAACTACCTGTGCTTGAACACTGTTTTTATTAACTGTATCACTTTTACTCATAGTATCCCAAAACCTTTTATTAAAT
Source organism: Schistocerca cancellata (assembly GCF_023864275.1). Classification (NCBI taxonomy): domain Eukaryota; kingdom Metazoa; phylum Arthropoda; class Insecta; order Orthoptera; family Acrididae; genus Schistocerca; species Schistocerca cancellata. The sequence goes on along the minus strand of NC_064637.1, from coordinate 29,054,356 downwards.
TCTAATTTATTCATTCTAACAACATCAGTGTTTTCATGGTACTTACTCTTTACATTGTATCCTCTCCTTTTCCAGTTTCGGTTGTGTGTTGTCCTGTCATAATATTGTCTAGCCCCAAAACTACGGACATCTAGTGGGATGTCCACCGTTTCCCGGCTGGTTCCCTCGGTCTGTCCGTTTGTAGTTGTCGTTTTGTTCACTAGTTTCAGCAAACCCCCTTCTATCTTGTTCTCTTCCCCAATACCTACTTCTATCATTCCTGTTATCTCTCCTCCATCCTCCCTCCTGTGTATTGTTTCTGAAATCATTTTCATATCTCCTATCTCCCTTTTTTGGAGCATTATTTCCAGAATTTTCAAAGTCTCTCCTCCCATAATCATCTCTATTTACATTCCTGTTCCACCCCCCATACTGGTTGTTGCCAGAGCCAAAACTTTGGTTATTTTCTCTTTCCAAGGCCCTATCTAATCTATCTACAAATTTCAGGAACTCTTCCATTGAATCGTCTGGTCCATGGACCAATTCCCACTGCAGTCTCTCTGGTAACCTTCTTTTTAAAACATCAATTTGTGTCATGATATCAAAAGAGTTATTCAAGTGAGCAAGCTTTTTCAATTGATCTCTGCAAAATTTTTGCATTCCCCCTACTTTCCCTCTATACACTGGTCCATTTAGAAATTCTGACTTTAATCTGGCTTGTATGGATTGTGACCAAAATTTGCAAATAAATTTAGCTTCAAACTCTTCAAAAGTATTCCAAGAATCATTATTCTCATTTGCCCAGGATAGGGCCTCCCCTTCTAGAAACCGTTTTACTACCTTGATTTTTATGTTATCTGACATTCCTACCACAAACATATCCTTACATTGGTGAATAAAGTCAATAGGGTGCAGATTTTCACCAGGAAAGCATTTCACTTGGATGTGCCCATACATTGTATTTTGATTGTAAATCGTTTGTTTGGACATCAATGCGTCCTCCAATTGTGTACATTTAGTGTGCATATTTTCAACTTTTGTATCTACGTTAGTGGTATACAGGTTGTATTCTTGTTTAAGGTTTTCTGAAGTTTTGTCTATTCTCTGATCTAATCTTTCAACTTCAGTATCTACTCTGTTGTAGATGACAGCAATGCTGTCTGTGTTAGCTTGTATGTTTTCATTTAAACTTTCAACTTTAACTTGAAATTCTTTTCTGAAGTGTATCAACTGTTCTCTAGTGTCCTTACTGAGGGTAGTTTTAATTTCCTCACACTTCTCATTGAGATGAGTACTTAATACATCAAAATTGAAACTTAACTTATCCAGTCTATCTGTGTTTTCTTTCAGTTTCACACTTATTTCTTCAGTGGATTGTTTAAGTTGCGAGCTTATTTGAGTTGCAAACCCTGCTAGCCACTCTGTTAAGTTTAATTGTTCACCATCCCCTGGTTCAATTTTTACCTTTCCTACGATCTCATCACTCTCAGGTAGAGACATGTTAACTATTAATTATTTTAAATGACAACAACAACAAAATACCTGGCTTTATGCTATGATGTCGTGATCGGTGTTCCTGTTGGTTTCTTCTATTCGGGTTTATTGAAGCTGAGGTCTTGATTGATGACTTCTGTTGACATTATCCAGACGTTAATCTTCCGAGCAGTGTGATGATGGTTTTTGGTAGTCGCACAAACACACTTTATTTATTTATTTATTTATTTTTGACATATTTTCACTGTTGCCACACTGCACAAATAAACTTTTTTTTTGGAATGCTAAGCACTTACGAAATTTATCGCTGCACTATTATCATCGATGCACCTAAAGATCCCGGACGAGCCCCCACTTTTGTAATGGTCGCCTGGTCGTAGATATTGCTAATTGCTATAATCGCACTATTCCACTCCCATTTACGGAGCTTGTTAGCACTTGATGTTAGGTTGGCGCCATTACAATGCATTGTAGTAATCACTGCTGCTTGCTGGATCGCTGCTGTGTCTCGATGTTGAAGCTGGCTCTAAATCTGGTTGTCTAGGGTTAAAAACATGAGGTCCCGTGTTTATGTGCTTTTGATGATAAAGGATGAACGAAACCAACGAATATGTAAACTTCAAATATTTATTTCTCTGGTGGCCATCTTAATTCCACTGTCCACCAAAGACTATGACACAACACAACTTCCTTTACATGTTCTTTGCATTGTTTATCCACAATAACACACTAACACACTGTACCAAAGTGACATTCCGACTGCTTCCCGACCCTTCTTGCTGCTCGTATTTATAACATTGTCAAAGAACTACTAAAAAGAGATATAGTTTTACAAGTCACATGTACATCTGTTATCATAATTTGTGCAGAAAAGTTATTAATTTGCATCGAGTGACATAATTTAACATGTTATTAAAATGACAGACAGATTTGTTGACTTGACAGAATAATTCTTTGTTACAAAAAGTCCGTTTTCTAGAAGTTTGTCAATTGACTTCTCTAATTTGCATAAATAAGTAATTAACATGAATTATTAAGAAATACATTGGTTTTCGTCTAAAACAGGATTGATTTCGTGAATACTAAGTGAAACCGCTCCTAGTGAACAAATAGGTTTCACTGGGTGATTTTTATTTAAGGAGATCCAAAATACCTAAGTTGTACACTATTTTTCGTACTTCATATTAATTATTTAAGATGAACTCAGTGTTTTTACATGATGACATTTGCTGTATCAGTGATCAAGTGATATTAACTTTTGTGTGGGTTAGTTATTCAGTATAATTTAATGGGTTGACTGTTTATGGAGACATGTTACGCAATCATTGTTAACATACACAATAACTTTTCTATAATCATAAATACTCGTTAAACTGGTTGAATTTGGAGGGTATCGCATACTTCGGTACAGTAAAGCCTTTAATATGTTCCGTTACAATCTGCAGCAAGCGAAAAATGTGTGTCAGAGTTTCGTGACTTCTGCAGATAAGTCACAATTGCAGTGGTTTCATTTGTATTAACGGATCTGACGTATGCTACGAAATGATTGCCACTTTTACAATAACTTAGTTCTTTCTTTTGGAGCTCACCTTCGATGTTCAGTTCTTCTTAGTCGTGAAAACTCAAATTATCGTCACTGTTACCGGTCAGAAGAATAGCAGAGCCTTCTTGAGTTCCTCTCTGGCTGAAGCTGCCTTCTGACACGTTTAGAAACGGGCGCGTTGGTTGTTTAATGTTGAGAGTTTGACCAGTTTGTTTTCTTCCCATTTTCACGTTCTAGAAACTCCTGCTTCTCCGGGCTGTCAGTTAAAAATTCTTGTTCCTCCTCTTTTTCTTCCATAATAGAGCTGCTGTAATTGCTTTTGGAAAAGGCGGAAATTCCTTCAGTGCTTCCAAGTATATTGAGCTATTTAAACAGTTACTAAGCACAGGCAGAGTCACAACTGGAGCAGTGCCTGTGTTATTGGTGTCTGTTGTATCTGTCTTGTCGGTGTCATTATCAGTATTTTTTGCTACATTTCCAACTACTGCACCTTCTTTACTGTTGCTCTATGAGGATAAGTAACCTTTCAAGAGACTGTCTACAGATCTTATATTGCAATGCTGCTGACAGAACTTTTCTGCTTTCTTGAATTACACAGCCTATTCACAGCTTTCATCATTTCTTCTGCAGGTTGTTGTTGTTGTGGTCTTCAGTCCTGAGACTGTTTTGATGCAGCTCTGCTGTTACTCTATCCTGTGCAAGCTTCTTCATCTCCCAGTACTTACTGCAACCTACATCCTTCTGAATCTGCTTAGTGTATTCATCTCTTGGTCTTCCTCTACGATTTCTACCCTCCACGCTGCCCTCCAATACTAAATTGGTGATCCCTTGATGCCTCAGAACATGTCCTACCAACCGATCCCTTCTTCTAGTCAAGTTGTGCCACAAGCTCCTCTTCTCCCCAATCCTATTCAATACCTCCTCGTTAGTTATGTGATCTACCCATCTAATCTTCAGCATTCTTCCGTAGTACCACATTTCGAAAGCTTCTATTCTCTTCTTGTCCAAACTATTTATCGTCCATGTTTCACTTCCATACATGCCTACACTCCATACAAATACTTTCAGAAACGACTTCCTGACACTTAAACCTATATTCGATGTTAACAAATTTCTCTTCTTCAGAAACCCTTTCCTTGCCATTGCAAGTCTACATTTTATATCCTCTCTACTTCGACCATCATCAGTTATTTTGCTCCCCAAATAGCAAAACTCCTTTACTACTTTAAGTGTCCCATTTCCTAATCTAATTCCCTCAGCATCACCCGACTTAATTCGACTACATTCCATTGTCCTCGTTTTGCTTTTGTTGATGTTCATCTTATATCCTCCCTTCAAGACACTATCCATTCCGTTCAACTGCTCTTCCAAGTCCTTTGCTGCCTCTGACAGAATTACAATGTCATCGGCGAACCTCAAAGTTTTTATTTCTTCTCCATGGATTTTAATACCTACTCCAAATTTTTCTTTTGTTTGCTTTACTCCTTGCTCAATATACAGATTGAATAACACCGGGGAGAGGCTACAACCCTGTCTTACTCCCTTCCGAACCACTGCTTCCCTTTCATGTCCCTCGACTCTAATAACTGCCATCTGGTTTCTGTACAAATTGTAAATAGCCTTTCGCTCCCTGTATTTTACCCCTGCCGCCTTTAGAATTTGAAAGAGAGTATTCCAGTCAACATTGTCAAAAGCTTTCTCTAAGTCTACAAATGCTAGAAACGTAGGTTTACCTCTCCTTAATCTAGCTTCTAAGATAAGTCGTAGGGTCAGTATTGCCTCACGTGTTCCAATATTTCTACGGAATCCAAACTGATCTTCCCCGAGGTCGGCTTCTACTAGTTTTTCCATTCGTCTGTAAAGAATTCGCGTTAGTATTTTACAGCTGTGGCTTATTAAACTGATAGTTCGGTAATTTTCACATCTGTCAACACTTACTTTCTTTGGGATTGGAATTATTATGTTCTTCTTGAAGTCTGAGGGAATTTCGCCTGTCTCATACATCTTGGTCACCAGATGGTGGAGTTTTGTCAGGACTAGCTCTCCCAAGGCTGTCAGTAGTTCTAAGGGAATGTTGTCTACTCCCGGGGCCTTTTTCGATTCAGATCTTTCAGTGCTCTGTCAAACTGTTCACGCAGTATCATATATCCCATTTCATCTGCATCTACATCCTCTTCCATTTCCATAATATTGTCCTCGACTACATCGCCCTTGTATAGACCCTCTATGTACTCCTTCCACCTTTCTGCTTTCCCTTCTTTGCTTAGAACTGGGTTTCCATCTGAGCTCTTGATATTCATACAGGTGGTTCTCTTTTCTCCAAAGGTCTCTGCAGGTAGTAAGCCAACAGTAGTTTTCCTCTCTCTGTAGCGAACCATTTTTATTTTCATCAAGTACACTGATTAGCCAAAACATTACGAGCACTGCCTATCGCGACGTTGGATGCCGCCTAGTAGCACGTGACACGGTAACTGAAGCATGTAAGCGGAGGAGACACGAACGGGGGATCAACCTAGCGAAGACGGGCTGCAAATGCAGAAATCCACTGAGACAAGCAACGTGAGAAAGGGGATATTATGATTACACAGACCTGTGAACGAGTGTCTTCAAAACGGCGAAGCTGGTCAAATGTTAACGTGCTACTGTCGCGAGCATCTACAGAGAGTTGTAGGAAGTGACGACTGCGATTCTACCCTTTCACTAAGTATCGCCAAAATACCCGAAAAGTACCGTGTTAACTAATGCAGTCAAAATCAAGTCGTATCTAAATAGACGTTTCTCCAAATTTTATTTCCCAACACAATATCTGACCGAGCATTTATCCCAATTTAGCATATAATAACCATATTAAATAAGACTTAAGGATATTGACAAAAAAAATTGCTTGTAACATCAATAAACAAAAGAATAACAAAGCTGAGTGATGAACCCACAATTTTACACGACTCTCATTCAAAGTAATCACAACCCGTGTGATTTGACAGCTACCCACCTTTGAATTACCCACTATAGAATGTTAGCACCAATAGCAAGCGAGCTTCACTGTCATTGGTCGACGTTCAAGAAATTAATGGCGGGCGCCCTCGTCCAAGTAGCAAAGTATTACAATACTTCCGGTAAATGTTACGGCACACGGATTTAGACACATGCCCTCCAAAAGTTATAAAAAATACACCTGCAGCGGCAGCAGATTTAAAATGTAAAAAAAAAAAATGGAAGTAATTAAAAGGGAAATGGCTACTGCTAATGAAAGTCAACAATGTCTACATGGAACACACCACTTCGTGGAGAACACTTTTATTCTAAAGAAGACAAATGTTATGTGAATGTCAGCCAAAAGGAAAAGAAATTACAAATTAAAATTGCTTGCAATAATTTTGAGTCTATGACAGGAGAGCGCTGCTTTTAAATGTTATCTTGTGTGTTGTGACGATGGTCGCGATATCGACGGCAGCTGGCTGGTTCTGGAGAAACGCTGAGATCTGCTCCCACGGTCGTGTGATTGCAGCCGATGATGTTTTCCTCGTAATCGGGCGGGCGGTGGTATTCATTAAGCTGCAAATCTGATTACAGTGGCGTTTTACAGGCCACAGGCTGGTCGATGTAATTGTTGTTACAGATGTCCGTATGTGCACAGTTTTAATGTTTCTGGCGCACACAATTTAAGTTTACTTATGCCACACACAGTTTATAAAACTTGCCGACCGCGAATTCTGTAGAAAGTCAATTCGTATTAATGGAGTGCCGCGATCGCGAAAAAGCGTCCTGGGCGGGAATGTACTCACACACAATAGACAGTTCGCGTAAGTTCAGAACATCTGTTACTGATTATAGGCGTCCGGTGGTTCATCGAAACGCGAATAAATACGTAAGTTCACAGTACTTGAGTGTACGAAAACACAGTCAAAATACAAGCGCATTCAATTCATAGACACAGAGCTGCAATGCCGTCCATTCTCGGTTGCATTGTCATAGTTACTTCGTCTCACGGCACAGTCTCTGTATTTACTTCGCCCAGTTTCTACACTCACTGTTATCATATCATGTCCTGGTATAAAACAGTCATTAAAAACATACATCGCTTTGCCACTAAACTCGATCTTCACCAGCTCGTAAAAGTCACGACTTCCACAGTAAAACATGTGTCCGCCTCTCTCGCTATCCGACACACCCCCCGCTTTGTTGAATCGACTATCGATATTGCTCTCTCTCTCAATACTCTCGCCCACAGTTTATACAACATCAAAGTAAATTACATATATCTTTACACATGTATTTTCTACCAAACTTATCACAGTAAACGATAAATAAAAAAAATTAAAGCTTTCCGCAATCAATAAACTCTAAACATATTTACCTACTTACAAAAAAGAAATAATTTCCAGTTACATATGACATCTAGAAAACAACTTTTATCTCTATAATACAGGACAAAAGAAAAATGCGCTACAACATCAAAGATATATGAACAGACGTAAAAATATATATATATATCGCAAAATAACGAGGTCTTCACAAGGAGGACAGTGAAACTGCCACTAAGCGCTAAATGGTTGGACGTCGACGACCCTTCGCAAAACGTGCGGTTCGGAGGCCTGTCTGCTCTGTAGAGCGGTATAGACGGTGATCTGTGGCATCTCTGCCGAAAGAGCATAACTCTGGTGCCGCACAGTGGTTTCGGAGCACACCGTCCATCGTACATTGGTGAACATGCAGCTGCGTAGCAGACCACACCTGCGTGTTCGCAGGTTGAACCAGTAACATCGTCAGTTAGGATTGCAAAGGGCGCGGGACCATCGGGATTCGGCAGTCGGTCAGTCAATCAAATTATTGCTACACTAAGTCGGTGGTCGCCTCCGCAAACGCCGTCATCGAGGTGGACGGCGGCTCGAGACGTGCCGCGCCCCACGGACGCAGGCTGGTGGCAGCAGCATTACGCTGTGGGAGACATTCTCCTGCGCTACCGAGGGGCCTGTGGTGTGAGCGTGTGGGTGTTCTGTCATTCTGCGCAACGGATTAATCTCAGATGTACCCTTTACCCTGTGGCTCCTGCAGGACGCAATTTCCACCCCCACACTAATACAGAAGTCAGACAGACGCTCCTAACGTTCTAAAGAGAAATGCCTGAAAAACTTTCAGCAACAAATACCTTCTGGAGTCGTCTGCTGGAAGGAAATGACACAAAAATTCACAATATTTCTTACGTAACTAGTGGGATACTTGGGTACTGGAGTAGTGGTAGTTACTGTAAGAAAAACGTGGAACTAACGAAAATTATTATTATTATTATTTTTTTTTTTTTTTGCAAAAATTGTGAGAAATCACAATGACACTTATCGTTACGAACTGAACAAATCATTTCAGGGTTCTTTTCGGAATGTGAAGTTACCTCTTAAGGATAGGATTCGCTAATGAAATTTCTATACAAAGTTTAAGATTGTCATTGACTTGGCAGAATGGCTGAGAGCCACGCCTACTCAACTTGAATAATTATCTGTTAGAATGTTGCTACATACGGTCGAGGCTGTCGCGTGTGAAATGCAGTGAAGTGTACCGTTGCGGAGGAAATATGGGGCTCGCAAGAGCTGTAGCGCACAATACTGTAAGCTGTGATGACTGCTGTCTGCACCGCTCGCTGCTGACAAACAAGATAACTCTCGTTCTGTCTGGATTGACCTTCGCCACTCAAACTCTCCCTACGCCTTGATGAAGTCAAGGACGCCTATTCGCCCCTAGTCTAACTATTGGCGTGGTACACCGGTCAGATAACCAGTCCACCTCGATGCCACTCAAAAATTCGCTCGCAGGCGTTTAACTATGTCCGTTCACACCGCACAGTAAGTGTGGCGGCCAACACTGTGGACAACACTTAATCACAAGGACTCGATATAGAGTCGCACTCTGATCCGCTCTCGACAGAGGTGCCCTCCCAGTGAAGTACTGAGGAGAGACTTGTTCCTCGCTCTTTGAGTACACGTATGAGCACACACGCTCTAGTTAGGTGTTCTCGCTCCAAGGGCGACAAAGGAACGGTTCCTCTCCACGCCAGATGTGAAGGGGTATATCTTTCAGTCTCTTCCATTACTCCTTCAGCTCAAGGCGTCAGGAATATCTTCGGCCAATCAGCATTGCTCTTCTAAAACGGGAGAATGACGTTTCGTTTAAGGCGACCAATCCGGAAATCTGTAGCATCGGCGTTTGGCGTTTGCTGTCTCCCTGTGAAAACCTCTGAAACTGCGTGCTATGTTTGTAAAGAATGCGTATGCTGGGCGCTTGCACACAATGTAGCGGAATTTGCTTTTAAGCCGAACACGGGGTCGTTCTCCCTTTCACTCGGGCAAATGCTGTCTGCTCTACAGGCGGTCGCTGGCTGATGTAGATAGGTTGACTCATCCTCTGAAGGGACCGGCCCCCTGGCGTGCGGTTTGTCTCTCCCGAATTAAAAGCTTTTGTGACCATCGTGTCTTGAATGTGTGTGTGCACGCCAGTCTCGAGTATTTCAACCTCGGTGCGCACTCGCGGTTTATTTGTTATTTGCATATCGTTTACATGAATTCATACAACAATGACTTTATCTTATCGAGTTTGGGTTCGAATGAAGCGCCTTGATGTGCAGAATGATTGTGAGGGCGGGAGACCACTACGTCTTACAGTGATAGTAATCGATGACATGCTGGCAGCTGCAAACCACCTGCATCCTTTCATGCTCAATGTCTTCCCCGATGGCAACGTCATCTTTCAGCAGTATAACTGTCCGCGTCTCGGCCCCAGAACCGCGCTACAGTGGTTTGAGGAGCATTATAGTGAACTCACGTCTGATGTCTCAGCGACCAAATCCCCTCGTGTAAATCCCATTTAACCCATCTGGGTTGCTATCTGGTGCCATCACCGTGTACGCAAATCAGCGGCCTCTTATTTACGCGAATTGCATACACATCTAATGCCACATTCCTCCACAAACCTACCAACAAACTGTCGGATCACTGACACGCAGAATCAGTGATGTATATCGTTCCAAACACGGACGAGCAAGTTATTACGCAGGTGGTCATAATGTTTTAGCTCATCAGTTTACGCTCACTGCGACCCAGAAAAAATTGCTCACTCTGCACCGTACCCCTTCAACACAACTGAAAATATTTATTACCGAGTGAGATGGTGCATCATGGGCAGGGCCGACTTCCTTCCCCATTCTTTCCTAACCCGATCTCATAGATATTTTGTCCCCTGCCCCACATCACCAACCGACATATTTATTCAGTCACATATAGATATTATAACTCTGTATTTAATATGGTATGAAGAGACAATGCCCATGATAACTGCTTGCCTTCTTGAAATTTGTTTTCTGGAAGATGAGGAGGTAAAAATGGCTCTGAGCACTATGGGACTTAACATCTAAGGTCATCAGTCCCCTAGAACTTAGAATTACTTAAACATAACTAACCTAAGGACATCACATACCTGAGGCAGGATTCGAACCTGCGACCGTAGCGGTCGTGTGGTTCCAGACTGAAGCACCTAGATGAGGAAGTACAAATAATTCAAATCAAATGTGTGTGAAATCTTATGGGACTTAACTGCTAAGGTCAACAGCCCCTAAGCTTACACACTACTTAATCTAAATTATCCTAAGGACCAACACACACCCATGCCCAAGGGAGGACTCGAACCTCCGCTGGGACCAGCTGCACATACAAATAATTACTACAGACGTGTCAAAATTTGCAGAGGAAAGAAGTAAAACACTAGACTCACAATTTCAGTACTCTAGCATCTTTCAGCCATCTAGTTTTCAGTCTTCTAGATGTTAAGAGAGTGTAGGCTACATGCGCAAAAGTATGACGGTATCCTGACAGTCACAGATTTTATATAATCAATCACTCACTGCGTCCCACTGCTCACTGTGGCCCAGTCTCCCCTAGGCATAAATATTTTTGGTGATTGGCAGCCGAGTTTTGGGCATTTAAAAGGCATTAAATGATGGTTGCTCGACCTAATCCTGCCGATAGCGCACAGAAATTTACAGGTATAAGGCTCACATGACCCTAAAAGAACCAAGTGCTTACCTTCTCGTAGGGTAAATGTTCGTCACAAATAGTGCTACTGTATTTGGGGTAAGATTATACACGTTGCTTTGAAACTGTAGAGGGAACAATGTAATAGTTATTGAAACGAACTGTTGCATGTCCAGTATTTGCTACCGACCACTGTGAAATCTTTCTGAGCCAAATTATCTCATTCAGTGTGCTTTGTCATGATTAGTGGGTCTTTCAGAGATTTGATTCTCACGGTTTGTCCCCATCTACATCACGTACACCACATCTGCACCTCCAGGGTGACAGTTACTGAGCTATATGAAACAAAGTCTTCGTAACTTCTGAACGGTTTGCGTTAGGACGTTCAAACTATACGGTTGGCCGCAGGGCATGATGGGAATTAATATACGCCTTGTTGTTTGGTTTAGCGATGAAGGCCACTTCCATTTGGATGGGTTCGTCCGTAAGCAAAACTGGCGCGCGATCGAGAAATCTCTTCACCCTCAACGTATGTCTGTGTGGTGTGCAGTGCCCAGTCACTGAATAACCGGTGACGTATTCCTCGATGGCACGGTGACTGCCGACTGGTACCTGAAGGTTTTTGAAGATGGTTTCATCCCCACTATCCAAAGCAACCCTGATTTCGACACGTTGTGGTTCATGCAAGACGGAGCTCGACCCCATCGAAGCAGGAGAGTGTTTGATGTCCTGGAGAGGCACTTCGGGGACGGCATTCTGGCTCTGGAGTATCCAGAGGCCACTGGCATGGGCCTCCATTGGCCGCCATATTCTCCAGATTTGAACACGTGCGACTCCTTTTTGTGGGGCTATATTAAAGGCAACGTGTACAGCAATAACCCCAAAACCACTGTTGAGCTGAAAACAGCCATTCAGGCTGTACCAGTTCTTAGTGTTTCTTCCCGTTCCATTCACGTATGGAGTGCGGGAAGATTGATTGTTTGAAGCCTCTGTGCGTACTGTAATTACTCTATGTCAGCCAAGCGTAGGGGACTGTATTATATTCCTAGAGTCATCATTTAAAGCTGTCTCTTGAAACTTTGTTAATAGACATTCTCGGGGTAGTTTACGTCTCTCTTCGAGAGTCTTCGAGTTCAGTTCCTCCAGTATCTCTGCGACACTCTCCTATGCATTAATCAAACCTGTGACCTTTCGTGTTGCCCTTCTGTGTACACGTTCTATATCTCCTCTTAGCCATATTTGGTACCAGTCCTACACACCTGAGCGATTTTCGCAGGCTGGTCACACAAGTGATAGAAGCAATCTCTTTTGTAGTCTGACTGCATTTCCCCGGTATTCTACCAGTAAACCGATGTCTACCATCTGCTTCACCCATGACTGAGCCTATGTGATCATACTTGTTCATGTCCGTACAAAGTGTTACACCCAGGTATTTTTATGAGTTGTCCGATACCAACAGTGACTCACTGGTATTATAGTCATAGGATATTACGTTTTTGTTTTGTGAGGTGCACAATTTTACATTTCTGAACATTTAAAGCAAGTTGTCAGTCTCTGCACCACATTGAAATCTTATCAATCTTAATATTCTTGCAGCGTCTTTCAGATAGTACTTTGTTATACGAAACTGTATCATCTGCGAAAAGCTTCATTTTACTATTAATATTGTCTGCAAGGTCATTAATATACAACACGAACAGCAAGGGTCCCAACACACTTCCCTGGGATAAACCTGAAGTTGCTTCTACATCTGACGATGTGTCTCCATCCATTCTGAATAAAACAAGCATTGCACTATCGCATTTAGCACCTGATATTGGGCAAGTAACTTTCAAATATAACGTCTTCTCTTTACGAGTATACACATAACGGATTCACAACTTCGAAAACATTTCATATATTTCATAATGGCTTAGTCACTGCAGTGAATGTCCGAACGAACATTGAATCTTAATTCGGAATAACATAGGTGTTGCCCATACAGTATGGACTACTAGTTCCGAAATTGCTGAGTAATTGGCTATTGCATTAAAGGTGAGATGACCACTGGTTTGGCTGAATGCAATTGATACGTAGGTATTCTCGTTGCATAATTTCCGACTGGAGACAATTTCTCTAGAGCTCTCGCAGCCTCTGGGAAATGTTGAAAAAATAGTCTGATAGTTTATGTCTTTCAGGCCATCTGGTCTCACACATTCGAGATAAATTGGAAACATATTTTCAGCGTGTAGTCGATTCTCTAAAAAGAGTTTATTGCGTCGTTTACAGTGACAACAGTATTCGTAATTTCCGGCACTGCATTTGCATTGTTACCCTCAAGGTTGAGTTTGTGGCTTGAGCAAAGAAATTGTGAGGATCGATAATATTTCTTTCTGAAAATGGCCTGTACACCGCTCTCTCTGGCTTCCATTGTAGAACAGACATCGAAGACAAATCGTACACAATCTCCTGCGATGCGCAGTAACCGTTCCTTGAAATGACCCGGGCGTCACAGATCTTGTGTCGAACCGCGACCAGAACGAAACTTGTTGCACCATTCCACAATGGTAGTTTCCGACAGACATGCTTCCTCACAAACATTCTTCATTCTCTGACTGATGTCTACCGTTGTTTGTCCTACGGCAGTGAAGAAAAGAACAACAACACGTAGTTCCTGTTTGGACGCATTTGGTGATAACGTCGTCATAGTCCACGTTTCGGCATTTACTACACGCACGTCGGTAAGACACGAGTATCACGCCAGTCTCTTGCCTACATGTCGGTGCTTATATACCCGCATCGGAGTTGCGCTACGATGCATATACGCTGCAGTAAAGCCTTCAATCTGAAACTTTTTGATCGGACCTTGTATAAGGATGTTGGATATTTCTCGTTCTTGTTGATGCTGGCTAACTACAACACAGCATATACTCTGAACATCACAGACAAGAAATCAATGTGAGCCCTTAGTAGGCCGTTCACTGCGTTATCATTTAAACTTGAGGTGCCACTGGATAAACAAATGTCGATTGTGAATTATGTGGACTGTTGAGTGTTCTCTTTTGTCTTTGACACATTTGCTGATGCCTGATAACACCCCTTGTCGTGAGACTACTTCTAAAAACCACATACCAAACAGGAATAAATTAATAATGGTCAAGAGCCACTCGAATCTTGTGTAAATATTGATTTGTATGTGAATAAACAAAGGGTTTAGCAGAAGATTACAACTTTAATACGCAGATCTGTAACAAAGAAAGAAAAAGTAATATTCACGGTTCTTTTGGCTGCACGTTTAGCTATCGGTATCACAAACTGTCTGCTAAAAACTTCAGGCTGCAGCGCTGAGTCTCTCAAGTTCGAATGTCGGCTAATTTCCAAGAATGATTGCGTATCGAAGTTGGGGTGTGCAAATGATACATATCGAACATGCGATCGTAAATCGATCATGCAACTCTGGTGGCCGACGTTATGAGTATGTTTACGATGCTCACTACAGCAACGACATAAGAAGAGCGATACAAAAATGCTTGTAATTGCAAAGGAGACGACTTACCTTACTCTCGTCGGCGTTGTCATCATGTGAAAGTCCATTACGGTGCTCTGGATGGATAATTTGGAAGAGTCGAACCGTGTATTCTTCCTGATGCCCGTTCGTTTCCCGTACTGTCCGCAATGAAATTGACACAGTATTTCAACACTGAAACTGTTCTTACGAAGTTTTATACACTTCGCACCACCACAGTCTACACAGTCCCTTCTTCCCTCGTCTGGTAGTACTCCATATTCACGACAAAAGTCAAACAATTTTCTACGCTGGATAAACATGGAATTGGATTTTTCCATGAGAGAGAATCCGCCGAAGAAACGTCAAGAACACCAGACACCCCACTCACTAAAGACATAAATCGTCTGGGATTCCCTAGCAACTCAGAAATAATTCGCGGAGGTGTGTAATTTAGAGCAACTAAGATAACGACGGAAAATAGATGAAAATGACGTTCACATATAATTGATCACAACTCCCGCCACCAGAGTCCCATGATCGATTTACGATCGCACGTTCGATGTGTATCGTTTGGACACCGTAACTTCGATAGGCAATCATTCTTGGAAACTACGAATGTCGAATCTTTGATCTTTATAAATACAGTCATATCAATGGCTGCAAGCATTTGGGGGATTATATCTGTAAACATACAGGTTAACAGAGGGCTAGTGCAATCGACGTTACTATTTACAAAACAATACACTACTTCAGTTTAAATATTTTATTTTTAGCTCATGAAAAAATTCTGTACGACTGATGCGCAACTTTCAGTCACGAGTTTGTTTTCGCGCCACGTACTGTTTACTCTCCGTTTTTCCGCGACGAATAATTGCTCTCTGAACGGCGTACGTATACGAGCAGCCGTGCCTTGGCCGCACTTGTGTTGTTTGCTGTGTCTTCGACAGTTACATACGAGGCGGATTCGGAGCTTCCAGTATTCTGTACAAGAGTTCTATAACAGAAGCTTTTATTTTCGGTTTCCAGCGTCCAGCAGAAAGTTCTCTTGGCGATAAGGTAAGAGATGATCAACTTTTGTAGCGCAGAATGAGAGTGACGCGTAATCAGTAGCGATTGTTCTCATAGATAGTTACGAAAATGTGTGATGTCTGTGTTCTTCGAGGATGTTACGGTTGTTGTGTTGTTATTGGACATGTCAACATACATGAAACACATACGTGGTCGAATTGCATGCAGTTTCTCGTGCTCTGCACCTTCTGCGACATTCATTTGCTTCACGATCACCCCAAATACCTACGGTACTGAAATGCTGTTTCTTTCGGTTGTCAGTGGCTTGGAACAGATGACAAACTAGCTGGGGGTGTTTTTAATGTCGCTGCCTTACAGCAAGTTTCTGGTCAGTTTTACGTACATAATCTACTGTCTGACAAGCTAATGGTCGTAACTTGCAAACATTCTGTTAATGGTGCTAACTGCCTTGTACGTTTAGTACCACTCAACTGGTGCAATAAATAGTTCCGCGAAGCGTTTTCTCTAGAATGCGTTTAGTCAGTCCTGGCATTATGTGCAGTAAATGCAAATTATTCGTCAGTAGGTTGCGTAAAAGTTTCATGTGTTCCTTTTTGACAGCGTATACGACTGCGCATGGGTGTACACACGGTCGCATATGTGTGTGTGTGTATTTCTCAAGGTCGAAATATATTAATTTTGATCTCTCACCCCCGACCCCTTTTCAGGGTGTAAGATTAGTTTCGACTCCAATTAAATAAAAAGTTCGGGTTCCCCTGTTGCAAGTTTGAACTCACAAATATAACACAGGTTTCCGCCAGTTACGTAGTTTCGCGCCATAATATAATAAATAGTAGTTGCCTTATGTTTAGCGATCATTTCTGAGACTGTATATGTTATGTGTGGTTGAAATTGTGTTGCTGTAGATTACATGGTGAAAATTATTGGCCTACTAATTCTGCTTTACCTCCATCCAAACTGCCTGCTGTGTCAGCTCTGTTTAGTCACTTTGATTTAGTGACCGCTTTTTCTCAGCAGTTGTTCACTGATCCATACAACCATCCTGCACAGGTATTCAGATACTCCCGATCTCTCATGAAAGCCCGATGGAATCTTTCAATACAAATACAACAGAGTTGATATCTCGGTAACAAATGCAGCTCGCGCCTCTAGCTCACAGTTACAACACAATGTAAACCGTCCCTCTACAATATTTGTTGATGACAATTATGATCCTTCGTGTGACCTGGTGAATGTAGAAGAACTACTTCTTCATAATTCTAAACTGCAGGTTATCAGAAACCTTTGGTGCTCCCGTATTTACAGCAAACGCGGCAGGTCATCTGAAAAACCGCCAAGAAAATCGAGATCGCAGAAAAGAATGACGCGGTGTAAGAAGCAGCGGTCTTTCAGGTACGAATACGTCATCTTGGAAGTAGAAGAAAGAACATTCGCCGTTATGTAACTTTCTACAATTGTAAAATCTGGTTTACTTTGCAAGGAAAAATTGTTTGCAACGGGGTTGCGGCGGCTGTCCCAGATGCTCAATGGGCTCCAACCACTTCTGAGGAGAACGGTGTGCGACGCCGCGATGCGAGAACTTCTCAGCCTTCGGTCAGTGAACTTCGTTTGGTAATCGAACATTTGTGTCGTGTAGGTCAATGTGAAATACCCACACTATTGCGTCTTTGTGCTACAACAGTCACCATGGGGCGAAATGTCTCTGCACCATATATGTGTATGCAGTCCAAATCACAAAATTCCTGTCTTCATACGTAGACATCATATACTCGTTTTCTGCTCAACCAAGACAACCCTGAAGACAGTACCAGAATCAATGCAGGTTTTGCGCAGTTCGTCAGGATCATTTAATATGAGTAACGTCAGTATCACTAAACACGATCATCGTCCTACTGAGAAAGGGAAAATTTGTGACGGGCACTAATTAACCTTAAACGGCAGCATTTCATAACGGAAGTGAGACGTATTTATCAATTTAATCCACTAATACACTACTGGCCATTAAAATTGCTACACCACGAAGATGACGTGTTACAGACACGAAATTTAACCGACAGGTAGGAGATGCTGTGATACGCAAATCATTACCTTTTCAGAGCATTCACACATGGTTGACGCCGGTGGCGACACCTGCAACGTGTTGACATGAGGAAACTTTCCAACCGATTTCTCATTCACAGATAGCAGTTGACCGGCGTTGCCTGGTGAAACGTTGTTGTGATGCCTCGTGTAAGGAGGAGAAATGCGTACCATCACGTTTCCGACTTTGATAAAGGTCGGATTGTGGCCTATCGCGAATGCGGTTTATCGTATCGCGACGTTGCTGGTAGCGTTGGTCGAGATCCAATGACTGTTAGCAGAATATGAAATCGGTGGGTTCAGGAGCCGTGCTGGATACCAACGGCCTCGTATCACTAGCAGTCGAGATGACAGGCATCTTATCCGCATGGCTGTAACGGATCGTGCAGCCACGTCTCGATCCCTGAGTCAACAGATGGGGACGTTTGCAACACAACCACCATCTGCACGATCAGTTCGACGTCGTTTGCAGCAGCACGGACTACCAGCTCGGAGACCGTGGCTGCGGTTACCCTTGACGCTGCATCACAGACAGGAGCGCATGCGATGGTGTACTCAACGACGAACCTGGGTGCACGAATAGCAAAACGTCATTTTTTTCGGATGAATCCAGATTCTGTTTACAACATCATGATGGTCGCATCCGTGTTTGGCGACATCGCGGTGAACGCACATTGGAAGCGTGTACTCGTCATCGCCATACTGGCGTATCTCCCGGCGTGATGGTATGGGGTGCCATTGGTTACACGTCTCGGTCACCTCTTGTTCGCATTGCCGGGACTTTGAACAGTGGATATTACATTTCAGATGTGTTACGACCCGTGGCTCTACCCTCCATTCGATCCCTGCGAAACCCTGCATTTCAGAAGGAAAATGCACGACCGCGTGTTGCAGGTCCTGTACGGACCTTTCTGGATACAGAAAATGTTCGACTGCTGCCCTGGTCAGCACATTCTCCAGATCTCTCACCAATTGAAAACGTCTGGTCAATGGTGGCCGAGCAACTGGCTCGTCACAATACGCCAGTCACTACTCTTGATGAACTGTGGTATCGCGTTGAAGCTGTATGGGCAGCTGTACCTGTACACGCCATCCAAGCTCTGTTTGACTCAATGCCCAGGCGTATCAAGGCCGTTATTACTGCCAGAATACCCGTTTATCATCTGCATTTCTTCTTGGTGTAGCAATTTTAATGGCCAGTAGTGTATAAATCAGTAATAATATTGCAACAGAATTTTTGTGGTGATGAAACCTACATCAGCCAAAGTCATAAACTATCATTTTCTGTTCAGTACAGCTACTCCTCTTTACTCAAGTCTGCGTAATCAATCAATACATGACCGAAATTACAGAATTACTGTATCACAAACTTCAAATCGCTAAACACACTGACGGAAAAAAAATCGCAACCAAGAGGGAGTTGTGTGGCATAAACGATTGTTGGTAGGCGCGTTTCTATATCTGAAAAATGACATCTATTCCAATTCCTTGCGAGTCGCCTAAGAGTGGCGATAATAACGCCACAGTGAGAGAGCAAATTAGCTTTTCTTTAAATACGAGCTGTAACGGTCGTGAGCGTTAGTAACGTTTGAGACTGGACGCGATGAGTTGATGTTAGTCAAGACTGCCTTTAAGGGGGCTAGGACGTCAAACGGGCCGACTTGGAGCAGGAGAGGCATCACAGGACATTTTAATTTCCACTGTCTATACTTTTACAAGTAAATTCATAAAACTTTGTCAGCATCACCAGGAAGGATTCAGGATTCACACTCATTGCAGTGGAAGTTCGAAAACATAACAAAATAATTTTTTTACGTGTGAAACTTCATCATTTTTCACTTACTAATGGCTGCATTTGATGTTATAGGTACACTTTTCTTCATAAGTTAGAGAGATTCTTCGATGAATTTTCCACAGCATACATGCCATACTTACAGGTGTATAAAACTCTAGAATTTATTTAATTTGTGAAAAAACGAATGATCTGTTGTATTTTATACTTCATGTTTTGAAAAAACACAAATTTTGTAGTTCATTAACTCAGTTTTTACCACAGTTTTTAATAGATTTGAAAAATTCTAGAGTTTCATACACCTTTAAGTATGTTTTGTATGCTGTGCAAAATTCATCGAACCATCTCTCTTACTTATGAAGAAAAGTGTACCTATAGTAACAAATGCTGCCATTAGTAAGTGAAAAAAATGATGAAATTTCACATGTAAAAAAAATTACTTCGTTATGTTTTCGAACGTCCACTGCTACGAGTGTGAATTCTGAATCCTTCCTGGTCATGCTGACAAAGTCTTACGAATTTATTTGTAAACGTATAGACAGTGGAAATTAAAATGTTCTGTGATGCCTCTCCTGCTCCAAGTCGGCCCGTTTGACGTCCTACCCCCCCTTAATTCTATAATGGCATCTGCGGCTTCCTTCTCGTTGAAGATTTTGCCATTTATTGGATTCCTCCACGGACCTGTCTCATTGAGCGGTGTCTTCAGCGCTGTCTCGATCGTCTTTACTCATGGAGCATCGACAATGGCTTTCGTTTTTCCACTGACAAAACCGTTTGTATGAATTTCTGGGGGCGCAATTGGTTTCTTCCGCTGTCCTTACATCTTGGGCCTGTTGATCTTCCGTTCGTTCAAACTACGAAACAAATGGGACTCATTCTCGATAGGACACTCTCTTGGTCCTCCCATGCATTACCTGGCAGCCCACTGTATGCAGTCCCTCAGTGTCCTTCGTGTCCTCAGTGGTATTTCCTGGGGAGCAGATTGAGCCACCCTCCCCCCTTTGGTCTGGTATCTTATCCACTCGAAACTAGAGTATGGGTGTTTTGTTTATGCATCTGCAGGTCCGTCCTTCTTATGTCCTCTCAGTACTGCCCACAATCGTGGAGTGCGTTTGGCCAGGGCCACCTTTTACACATCTACATCTACATCTACATTTATACTCTGCAAGCCACCCAACGGTGTGTGGCGGTGGGCGCTTTACGTGCCACTGTCATTACCTCCATTTCCTGTTCCAGTCGCGTATGCTTCGCGCGAAGAACGACTGCCGGAAAGCCTCCGTGCGCGCTCCAATCTCTCTGATTTCACATTGCTGATCTCCTCGGGAGGTATAAGTAGGGGGAAGCAATATATTCGATACCTCATCCAGAAACGCACCCTCTCGAAACCTGGACAGCAAGCTACGCCGCGATGCAGAGCACCTCTCTTGCAGAGTCTGCCACTTGAGTTTGCTAAACATCTCCGTCACGCTATAACGCTTACCAAATAACCCTGTGACGAAACGCGCCGCTCTTCTTTGGATCTTCTCTACCTACTCCGTCAACCCGATCTGGTACGGATCCCACACTGATGAGCAATACTCAAGTATAGGTCGAACGAGTGTTTTGTAAGCCACCTCCTTTGTTGATGGACTACATTTCCTAAGGACTTTCCCAATGAATCTCAACCTGGTACCCGCCTTACCAACAATTAATTTTATATGATCATTCCACTTAATATCGTTCCGCACGCATACTCCCAGATATTTTACAGAAGTAACTGCTACCAGTGTTTGTTCCGCTATCGTATATTCGTACAATAAAGGATCCTTCTTTCTATGTATTCGCAATACATTAAATTTGTCTATGTTAAGGGTCAGTTGCCACTCCCTGCACCAAGTGCCTATCTGCTGCAGATCTTCCTGCATTTCGCTACAATTTCCTAATGCTGCAACTTCTCTGTATACTACAGCATCATCCGCGAAAAGCCGCATGGAACTTCCGACACTATCTACTAGGTCATTTATATATATTGTGAAAAGCAATGGTCCCATAACACTCCGCTGTGGCACGCCACAGGTTACTTTAACGTCTGTAGACGTTTCTCCATTGAGAACAACATGCTGTGTTCTGTTTGCTAAAAACTCTTCAATCCAGCCACACAGCTGGTCTGATATTCCGTAGGCTCTTGCTTTGTTTATCAGGCTACAGTGCGGAACTGTATCGAACGCCTTCCGGAAGTCAAGGAAAATAGCTTCTACCTGGGAGCCTGTATCTAATATTTTCTGGGTCTCATGAACAAACAAAGCGAGTTGGGTCTCACACGATCGCTGTTTCCGGAATCCATGTTGATTCCTACAGAGTAGATTCTGGGTTTCCAGAAACGACATGATACGCGAGCAAAAAACATGTTCTAAAAATCTACAACAGATCGACGTCAGAGATATACGTCTATAGTTTTGCGCATCTGCTCGACGACCCTTCTTGAAGACTGGGACTACCTGTGCACTTTTCCAATCATTTGGAACCTTCCGTTCCTCTAGAGACTTGCGGTACACGGCTGTTAGACGGGGAGCAAGTTCTTTCGCGTACTCTGAGTAGAACCGAATTGGTATTCCGTCAGGTCCAGTAGACTTTCCTCTGTTTAGTGATTCCAGTTGCTTTTCTATTCCTTGGACACTTATTTCGATGTCAGCCAATTTTTTCGTTTGTGCGAGGATTTAGGCCCTGCCCAGCCCAGTGGCGAGTCTGTCTGCTGAAGCTGCCGAACTACCACTGTCCTACCACCATAACTTTCTCCTCAGCAGATACCTGTGACATTTGTCTGACATGCGTGGCCGCCCATCCTATGCCTCCTTCTTCGATGACTCCTTTCATCACCAGTATTGGGCACATCCCTCTTCTGGAGTTCGATTTCGGCTCTTGCTCCAGCAGCTTAATATAGAGTACACCTGTACTGCATCGAGTGAATTGACGTGTATGGGTATGGAGACGACCTAATGAATCCATAGACCCTGCATGTCAACAGGGGACTATTCAAGCTGGTGGAGGCTCTGTAATGGTATGGGGCGTGTACAGTTGGAGTGCTATGGGGCCCCTGATACGTCTAGATACGACTCTGGCAGGTGACACGTACGTAAGCATCCTGCCTCATCACCTGCATGCATTCATGTCCTCTGTGCATTCTGACGGACTTCGCCAATTCCAGCAGGACAATGCGACACCCCACACGTCCAGAATTGCTACAGAGTGGCTCCAGGAACACTCTTCTGACTTTAAACACTTCCGCTGGCCACCAAACTCTCCAGTCATGAACATTATTAAGCGTTTCTGGCTGTTCAGAAGAGATCTCCATCCTCTCGTACTCTTACGGATTTATGGACAGCCCTGCAGGATTCGTGGTGTCAATTTCCTCCATCACTACTTCAGACATTTGTCGAGTCCATGCCACGTCGTGTTGCGGCACTTTTGCATTCTCGCGGGGGCGTGCACGACATTAGGCATGTGTACCAGTTTCTTCGGTGTATTTAGATGAGGTATTGCCGGAAGTAAGGCTGTGAGGATGTTTTTCTCGGCGAAATTACGCCGGACACTACAGCCCATTTACGCTCCTATTATGATCGGTGTACAGTTCTTTTAATTATACGGCGATAATTGTCCACATACCGTCTTGCAGTAAACAACAGCAATCGCGACGTGACGCAATTTTCAACAATACAGGGGTCTCTTCGACGTCCCGTGTCGTTTCTTAGCAACAGTTTGATTCGAGTCGAATGGCGAGCAACGTGAATGGTCCTGTCCACATTCAGCAGAACCTTAAGAAATCGTGAAATGAAGTACGGGCACGGGCAGCAGTGGCGGTCTCTGGTAAGTCATTAACCAGCATGTGATTTCCGCCAATCCCTGGCAGCCATAACACAGGCGTTAAACCGATTGCACCTTTCTGCTGACGCATAACATTAATTCTCACGTCACGTATGTTGAATGGATATGGAGATCTTCAACGCAGCAGTTATATTCGAGGTAATTTAATTTTGCAAATCACGGTTTGCCCAAGGCATCTTGTGTTGGAGAACCATTAACTTCACAAATTTTGTAATCGGAATACTACAAATTATACACGGTCCTGCAAAGATGCCCATGCTAATTACTTGTTGTATTCGCTCGTGTCGATAACATTCGACAAGTTTAGTACATCGTTGTGCTGGCGTGAAACACACGTTTTCCGTGGCCCTATCGTATGAAATAATATGTTTTATAATACTTTCTAACGTATTTTAGACGAATCTCAGGCATTAAGTTCTATTTTTAGTCAAATCTAGTGTCCGATTCCCGATCGAAGGACGCCATGAGTTTACGATGCGAAGGATAGAAGTGGCTGTCATTAAATTTTATCTGTGGTTATGTTCGTAACTGACGTAAACGATGCTGTTCATTACAAAAATATATCGCGATTTCTCAGGTTGTTGTTAGGCAGGAACCTAAGTGCAAAGCTTAAGTTGCTGCTCGTGAATCAAGTAGCAATCGTATTTATTATTTTATTTCTCGTAAATATATATGACAACTTTTTTCCGAATATGGCACCATTTCCGAGTGCAGGGTTGGCCAGATACTTACGAGCTCAGCTGAAATCTCTGCGTGTGAGACTCTCTGCAATTATCGGTACATATAATCTTGCTTCTCACATATATTTGGCTGTTTTTTCCCGAATGTGCCACGATTGCCGAGTGTGAGATTAGGCAGCAACTTAAGAGGACAGTTGTATAGGTCAATTCTAGTTCTTCATACCACGGTTCGTTTTTATTCGTGATTTTTCATTGTTTGTTGTTATTTTATTTAGGATTATTTACTTTTTGCCTCTATACACCGTAGGTCAAGTCTAGTTGTCGATTCGAACGTTAGTTATGTTTCTCGTTCTTCCAGAAGCATAGCGAGTAATACGAAAAAGTTAAATCTTTGACGAAATAATTAACAGTCAATAAAAATCATGAACTATAACGGTACACGGAATCAACAATTAGAGTGATACCATACAGGGCAATTCTCTAAGAATGCACAGCACACAGCTACAGCAACAACAGTAGCATAGAAAGTAACACCAAAACAGAAATCATATAACGAGCCACTGCATAATCCTACAGTGCATTCTTTTAGAATTTTCATGTGTGGTACCGCTCAAATTGTCGACTTCCCGTTCCTTTATTACGTCATTTTCATTAGGCGTGGGCCCCTAATCCCCTTAGGATTTACCTGTATGGTATCGCTTCCTATACTACTGCAGAAACGCGATAAAAAGCAAACCTTGGAATCGACAACTAGAATTGACCTATACAATTCAAATTTGGTTATCGATTCCAAGATTTGTTATTTTTTCGTTACTTGTGTAGAGACTTTTCTTTTAGAAATTTTGTGTTGCTTTCTCCCATTTCCCGCTATTGTCCTGCTTACGTTTCCTATGAGTTACCATTTCTTTAATTTTGCGGTTGTTGTGTTAGATTTTGTGGCCGAGTGGTTCTAGGCGCTTCAGTCTGGCACCGCACGACCACTACGGTCGCAGGTTCGAATCCTGCCTCCGGCATGGATGTGTGTAATGTCCTTAGGTTAGTTAGGCTTAAGTAGTTCTAAGTTCTAGGGGACTGATGACCTCAGCTGTTAAGACCCATAGTGCTCAGAGCCATTAGAACCATTTTGTTAGATTTTGGTTTGTGCCCTTTCAAAACCCAACCCTCCCCCTCCCCCCCCCCCACCCCCTAAGATTCAATACTTGTTATTAAGAACTGTCGATATACCATAACATTACGAGTTTACTATGCGTGATGCTGCAGTCAGCTTTAAAGGCAGTCTGTAGTTCTTTCACTTACTAGCGTAAACTATGGTGATAATTCAGGCACTGAAAACCAGAAGGGCCCAAAGCACGTATGCAAAGTTTGGGGAAAAACAGATATTTGTGAAAAGCAAATTTGTAGGGAAAACCCCAGTCTCATAGGTGTGATTTTTTTTAACATCCCATTGTTGTTGTTGTGGTCTTCAGTCCTGAGACTGGTTTGATGCAGCTCTCCATGCTACTCTATCCTGTGCAAGCTTCTTCATCTCCCAGTACCTACTGCAACCTACATCCTTCAGAATCTGCTTAGTGTATTCATCTCTTGGTCTCCCCCTACGATTTTTACCCTCCACGCTGCCCTCCAATACTAAATTGGTGATCCCTTGATGCCTCAGAACATGTCCTACCAACCGATCCCTTCTTCTGGTCAAGGTGGGCCACAAACTCCTCTTCTCCCCAATTCTATTCAATACCTCCTCGTTAGTTATGTGATCTACCCATCTAATCTTCAGCATTCTTCTGTAGCACCACATTTCGAAAGCTTCTATTCTCTTGTTGTCCAAACTATTTACCGTCCATGTTTCACTTCCATACATGGCTACACTCCATACAAATACTTTCAGAAATGACTTCCTGATACTTAAATCCATACTCGATGTTAACAAATTTTTCTTCTTCAGAAACGCTTTCCTTGCCATTGCTAGTCTACATTTTATATCCCCTCTACTTCGACCATCATCAGTTATTTTGCTCCCCAAATAGCAAAACTCCTTTACTACTTCAAGTGTGTCATTTCCTAATCTAATTCCCTCAGCATCACCCGACTTAATTAGACTACATTCCATTATCCTCGTTTTGCTTTTGTTGATGTTCATCTTATATCCCCCCTTCAAGATACCATCCATTCCGTTCAACTGCTCTTCTAAGTCCTTTGCTGTCTCTGACAGAATTACAATGTCATCGGCGAACCTCAAAGTTTTTATTTCTTCTCCATGGATTTTAATACCTACTCCGAATTTTTCTTTTGTTTCCTTCACTGCTTGCTCTATATACAGATTGAATAACATCGGGGAGAGGCTACAACCCTGTCTTACTCCCTTCCCCACCGCTGCTTCCCTTTCATGTCCCTCGACTCTTATAACTGCCATCTGGTTTCTGTACAAATTGTAAATAGCCTTTCGCTCCCTGTATTTTACCCCTGCGACCTTTAGAATTTGAAAGAGAGTATTCCAGTCAACATTGTCAAAAGCTTTCTCTAAGTCTACAAATGCTAGAAACGTAGGTTTACCTTTCCTTAATCTTTCTTCTAAGATAAGTCGTAAGGTCAGTATTGCCTCACGTGTTCCAGTATTTCTACGGAATCCAAACTGATCTTCCCCGAGATCGGCTTCTACTAGTTTTTCCATTCGTCTGTAAAGAATTCGTGTTAGTATTTTGCAGCTGTGGCTTATTAAACTGATTGTTCGGTAATTTTCACATCTGTCAACACCTGCTTTCTTTGGGATTGGAATTATTATATTCTTCTTGAAGTCTGAGGGTATTTCACCTGTCTCATACATCTTGCTCACCAGATGGTAGAGTTTTGTCAGGACTGGCTCTCCCAAGGCCGTCAGAAGTTCCAGTGGAATGTTGTCTACTCCGGGGGCCTTGTTTCGACTCAGGTCTTTCAGTGCTCTGTCAAACTCTTCACGCAGTATCGTATCTCCCATTTCATCTTCATCTACATCCTCATCCATTTCC
Source organism: Schistocerca cancellata (assembly GCF_023864275.1). Taxonomy (NCBI): domain Eukaryota; kingdom Metazoa; phylum Arthropoda; class Insecta; order Orthoptera; family Acrididae; genus Schistocerca; species Schistocerca cancellata. The sequence continues at coordinate 29,027,395 of NC_064637.1, read as the reverse complement.
ATAATATTGTCCTCAAGTACATCGCCCTTGTATAGACCCTCTATATACTCCTTCCACCTTTCTGCTTTCCCTTTTTTGCTTAGAACTGGGTTTCCATCTGAGCTCTTGATGTTCATACAAGTGGTTCTCTTATCTCCAAAGGTCTATTTAATTTTCCTGTAGGCAGTATCTATCTTACCCCTAGTGAGATAAGCCTCTACATCCTTGCATTTGTCCTCTAGCCATGCCTGCTTAGCCATTTTGCACTTCCTGTCTATCTCATTTTTGAGACGTTTGTATTCCTTTTTGCCTGCTTCATTTACTGCATTTTTATATTTTCTCCTTTCATCAATTAAATTCAATATTTCTTCTGTTACCCAAGGATTTCTACTAGCCCTCGTCTTTTTACCTACTTGATCCTCTGCTGCCTTCACTACTTCATCCCTCAAAGCTACCCATTCCTCTTCTACTGTATTTCTTTCCCCCATTCCTGTCAATTGTTCCCTTATGCTCTCCCTGAAACTCTGTACAACCTCTGGTTCTTTCAGTTTATCCGGGTCCCATCTCCTTAAATTCCCACCTTTTTGCAGTTTCTTCAGTTTTAATCTACAGCTCATAACCAATAGATTGTGGTCAGAGTCCACATCTGCCCCTGGAAATGTCTTACAATTTAAAACCTGGTTCCTAAATCTCTGTCTTACCATTATATAATCTATCTGATACCTTTTAGTATCTCCAGGGTTCTTCCATGTATACAACCTTCGATCATGATTCTTAAACCAAGTGTTAGCTATGATTAAGTTGTGCTCTGTGCAAAATTCTACCAGGCGGCTTCCTCTTTCATTTCTTAGCCCCAATCCATATTCACCTACTACGTTTCCGTCTCTCCCTTTTCCTACACTCGAATTCCAGTCACCCATGACTATTAAATTTTCGTCTCCCTTCACTATCTGAATAATTTCTTTTATTTCATCATACATTTCTTCAATTTCTTCGTCATCTGCAGAGCTAGTTGGCATATAAACTTGTACTGCTATAAACTTGTACTACTATTAATATAGTTTGATATTTATCATTATTATTATTACACACTTCACAGGCCTTTATCTGACCACGCGAAGCATGTATGACTATTTGTTCCTCCTGTATTTTTTCATTCGGTCGCTAAAGGCCCTCTTCCTTTCTTCGGCCCACTTTGGTCGTTCGGTTTTAGGTGCTGTCTTCTCTGAGATTGTTTCCCATTTGTGTATTTGTATTTTGTGTCTATAGACGTTTTTTTTTTCTGTGATGTCCGCTGAATCTACCTGTGCTTCTTCCAGATCAATTTTGACTTGTGTCATCCAAGGTGTAGTGGTTTTGAGCCCCTGTTTGTATCTTGAGTATTCTGTTGGTGCGTCTGGTCCGTGGGAGTTAGCTGACGTGGCCGTGGAATTTTAGTCGCCTTTCTCTGATGTCCGCTGCGAGGCTGAAAGCCACTTCCTTTCGGCTGCTAATAAAGTAGTTAGGCAGCATCAACTGTAATTATAGGACCCTTCCTTACACCTCGCTGTTGCAAATGGACGTTGTGCCATTATACAGACATACATTTGAATAAGGTGAGCAGCTTAACAAAAAAAAATTGTGTCCGGGGGGGGGGGGGTGTTCGACATCATGTCCTCCTTTTTTATCTCATTTTGTCCGTTATTATTCGTTCCATTTGTATAGGGCGAATGTCCCATGACACCCATTGTCGATACATTCACATAGCCATTTTTACTGCACAGGGCAGCTAACCCTCTAACCGAACACGCTGAACTACCGTGCCGACTTTAACCACGAGGCGATTGCTCGTCCACGCTCCTTTGTGTTGCACTTGTTAAGCTCGGACCATTTATTGTGTCTGGCCACGATGCCCAGGAAGCTGTTTACTCTGATCGCTAGACAACAATTCAAGGAAAACGTAGTAATGGAGTTTATTACAGTAAGTTAAATTGGCAATAGTTTGCATATTTACAAAGGTGTGTCGCAAGCAAATGACGACCTGCAAATAATCAATGTCCTTTGGTATATATAATTTCAATGCAAGCAAATCAAAACACTAGCATTTGTATGACGCCCCGTCTTCCACTCCACCGCGGCTAGGCGACGCGGCACTCACATTCTCTCCGTACAGAGTATGAAACATCCCCTTAGAAAAATTTACTAATTACTGTACTGGTTAACCCCTTAAGTTATTTGATTTTCAAACAGATGAGCAAAACTGAACGTACTCAGACATTTATCTCTTTACTTATTCTGATCATCACTAAACTGACATACAATATTTTTTAGCGCAACGCAATCTGACTTTCAATAATCCCTACAAAATATGGCCCTGACTAACAATGACCTATATCTTTCATGAATCACTTACCTCCCAAAAATCTTCGTTACTCGAACTACTGCAATACAGCGAGCGCCAATACTGCCAGCTAAATAAAAGATTCTAACTACTGAAGGCACTAACTACTGATAGGCATACTTAGCAAATGGAAGATTTTGATAGAGAGCAAACAATGTATTTACCTTAATAATGTTCAAAAGTCATCACACACACACACACACACACACACACACACACACACACACACACACACACACATATATATATATATATATATATATATATATATATATCAGTTCATGATATCCAGTATTATAAATTTACTCTTTCTGATGGACGCACGTCCAGATCGTCCGCTCTCAAAATTCTGCCATCTCTCTCCCCACATTCACCAATGCTGGCGGCTCACCTCCAACTGCGCAGCGCTACGCGCTGTTCACATTCAACTGCCCAACACTACAATAGCAAATATTCCAACAATGTAAACCAGCCACAGACTCCACAGAGCACAGTCAGTGATTTTCGTACAGAGCGTTACGTGGCGTTACCAACATAAAAACCTAAACAGCCTACTTACAAGAGGCCGGTGCTGTCTCAGTGTCGTCCTAGAGATACGTTCGTCTGCGTTCTATTGGCTGACGTCCTCTCGCAGCCCTCTCTGCTCCTCCGTTCTTGACAGTCGTGGCGGCGCTTGTCCTTACGCTAGAACACCATCCACTGTTTCTGTTTCGCTTCTTTTTTCTGACAGTTCAGTACATTTTCTTCCTGTTTTCATACTCCATATGTGTTCAGGTTTTGACGGGCTGTCCACTGGACCCTCTTACCACTAAATCTGAGGGGAATGTGACGGAGCGGTTCTAGGCGCTACAGTCTGGAACCGCGTGACCGCTGCGGTCGCAGGTTCGAATCCTGCCTCGGGCATGGATGTGTGTGATGTCCTTAGGTTAGTTAGGTTTAAGTAGTTCTAAGTTCTAGGGGACTGATGACCTCAGAAGTTAAGTCCCACAGTGCTCAGAGCCATTTCTGATGTGATGGGGAGTTTCCCTTGTGAGTAGCGACTTTGACTTAGTAGATACAGGGTGTTTCAAAAATGACCGGTATATTTGAAACGGCAATAAAAACTAAACGAGTACCGATAGAAATACACCGTTTGTTGCAATATGCTTGGGACAACAGTACATTTTCAGGCGGACAAACTTTCGAAATTACAGTAGTTACAATTTTCAACAATAGATGGCGCTGCAAGTGATGTGAAAGATATAGAAGACAACGCAGTCTGTGGGTGCGCCATTCTGTACGTCGTCTTTCTGCTGTAAGCGTGTGCTGTTCACAACGTGCAAGTGTGCTGTAGACAACATGGTTTATTCCTTAGAACAGAGGATTTTTCTGGTGTTGGAATTCCACCGCCTAGAACACAGTGTTGTTGCAACGAGATGAAGTTTTCAACGGAGGTTTAATGTAACCAAAGGACCGAAAAGCGATACAATAAAGGATCTGTTTGAAAAATTTCAACGGACTGGGAACGTGACGGATGAACGTGCTGGAAAGGTAGGGCGACCGCGTACGGCAACCGCAGAGGGCAACGCGCAGCTAGTGCAGCAGGTGATCCGACAGCGGCCTCTGGTTTCCGTTCGCCTTGTTGCAGCTGCGGTCCAAATGACGCCAACGTCCACGTATCGTCTCGTGCGCCAGAGTTTACACCTCTATCCATACAAAATTCAAACGCGGCAACCCCTCAGCGCCGCTACCATTGCTGCACTAGGGACATTCGCTAATGATATAGTGCACAGGATTGATGACGGCGATATGCATGTGGGCAGCATTTGGTTTACTGACAAAGCTTATTTGTACCTGGACGGCTTCATCAATAAACAGAACTGGTGCATATGGGGAACCGAAAAGCCCCACGTTGCAGTCCCATCATCCCTGCATCCTCAAAAAGTACTGGTCTGGGCCGCCATTTCTTCCAAAGGAATCATTGGCCCATTTTTCAGATCCGAAACGATTACTGCATCACGCTATCTGGACATTCTTCGTGAATTTGTGGCGGTACAAACTGCCTTAGACGACACTGCGAACACCTCGTGGTTTATGCAAGATGGTGCCCGGCCACATCGCACGGCCAACGTCTTTAATTTCCTGAATGAATATTTCGATGATCGTGTGATTGCTTTGGGCTATCCGAAACATACAGGAGGCAGCGTGGATTGGCCTCCCTATTCGCCAGACATGAACCCCTGTGACTTCTTTCTGTGGGGACACTTGAAAGACCAGGTGTACCGCCAGAATCCAGAAACAATTGAACAGCTGAAGCAGTACATCTCATCTGCATGTGAAGCCATTCCGCCAGACACGTTGTCAAAGGTTTCGGGTAATTTCATTCAGAGACTACGCCATATTATTGCTACGCATGGTGGATATGTGGAAAATATCGTACTATAGAGTTTCCCAGACCGCAGCGCCATCTGTTGTTGAAAATTGTAACTACTGTAATTTCGAAAGTTTGTCTGCCTGAAAATGTACTGTTGTCCCAAGCATATTGCAACAAACGGTGTATTTCTATCGCTGCTCGTTTAGTTTTTATTGCCGTTTCAAATATACCGGTCATTTTTGAAACACCATGTATGATGTCATTGCTGGTAGCTGACAGGTGGACTCGGAAGCGAGAATTTATCCTCTGTTTTGGACAGAACGCTAATTGGCTTTTTAAATCATAGCTGCCTAATTCAGGGAACGAAATGCCTTTCGAAATGGTTTTTTCTGCTTACGTATTGTTAAATAAGGTGGGCGTGCCTTATCGCCTTTGTGCCACTCCAGTTCGTTTCCTTAATACCAGTACAGTGCTGCCACATTTCCTCGGTTTCTGGTAGCTATAGCTAGAAGACGCGCTGGTGATATGTGATTTATTTCGCATTCAGACTGTGCGCCATAGGTCAGATGCCATAGTCGGCATTGCTCAATGATGTATTTCATTTCGGTTATACGTAATTTATAACAGTGAGCGTCACTTACACGTGGCCTCTCACGCTGTTGATCTAACACAACAAGATGTTTCCTCAGCGATGAGTCGATTAAGCGTCCCACACACGAGAGATACATCACCGGCAATGTCGCGGGCAATTATTGCTTACAATCGGTCACACAACACGATGTACCTAGCAGTTTCAACGAGTATTTCGAACGCCACTATGTCAGGAAGTCCTCTTATCTAAATTTATCTGCCATGATACGCAAAACTCAGTATGTCGATTAATTCTGGAAAACAAAGCGCTGAAATCTGTTAAAACTGCTTTGAAATGTTCCAGGTTGGAAACTGTAAAATATCAACTATGATGGTGTCCAAATTTCAACTGTCTCCCCTTCATCTTTTTCCTGACCAGTATCCTGTACCTTCATATTCTCCGGATCTGAAAACATGTCACTCCTTTTTGTGGGGCTATATTAAAGACAAGGTGTACAGCAATAACTCCAAAACCACAGCCATTCAGAAGGTCATCGACAGCATCGCTGTTCTGACACTTCAGCGGGTCATGCAGAATTTTCGCTATTCGTCTGCGCCACACCATCGCCAATCATGGCAGGCATATCGAACATGTCGTAGCGTAAATCATTTTACGTGTTGAATAAAGTTTGTCCACACCGTAGTTTGCAACTAATTTACGTTTTTTTATATAGTTCAATAATTGTCACCCTATACATCTACATCTATACTCTGTAAACCACCTTGAGGTGCATGGCAAAGGGTACGTCCCATTGTACCAGTTGTCAGGGTTTCTTCCTGTTCCATTTACGTATGGAGTGCGGGAAGAATGATTGATTGAATGCCTCTGTGCGTGCAGTAATTGCACTAATCTTATCTTCCCGATGCCTATGTCAGCGAAGTGTGGGGGACTGTAGTTTATTCTTAGAGTCATCATTTAAAGCTGTTTCTTGAAACGTTGTTAACGGACATTCTCAGGGTGCCGGCCGCTGTCGTCGAGCGGTTCTAGGCGCTTCAGTCCGGAACTGCGCTGCTGCTATGGTCGCATGTTCGAATCCTGCCTCGGGCGTGGATGTGTGTGATGTCCTTATGTTAGGTTTAAGTAGTTCTAAGTCTAGGGGACTGATGACCTCAGAAGTTAAGTCCCATAGTGCTTAGAGCCATTTGAACCATTCTCAGTGTTGTTTACGCCTATCTTCGAGAGTCTTCCAATTCAGATCCTACAGTATCTCTGTGACACTCTCCCGTGGTTAAGAAAACCTGTGATCTTTCGTGCTGCCTTTCTCTGTATACGTTCAATATCCCCTCTTCGCCCTCTTTGGAAGGAGTCCGACACGCACGGGCAATATTCACAGGCCGGTCGCACGAATGATGTGTAAGCAATCTCCTTTATAGACTGAGTGCACTTCCCTATTAATCTGCCAATAAAGAGAAGTCTACCATCTGCTTTACCTACGACTGAGGCTATGTGATCATTCCTGTTCGTGTCCCTACAAAGTGTTACATCCAGGTATTTGTATGAGTTGGCCGATTCCAACAGTGAATCACTGATATTACAGTCATAGAATACTACTTTTTTGTTTTGTTTTGTGAGGTGCACAGTTTTACATTCCTGAACATTAAAGCAAGTTGCCAATCTCTGCACCAAGTTCAAATCTTATCAAGATCTGACTGAATATTCACGCAGCTTCTTTCAGATAGTACGTTATACAAAACTGCATCATCTGCAAAAAGCCGCGTGTTACCATTAATATTATATGCAAGGTCATTAATATACAACGTGAGCAGCAAGGGTCCCAACACACTTTCCTAGGGCACACCCGAAAATACGTCTACATCTCACGATGACTCTCCGCCTATTCTGAATAACACAGGCGCTGCACTGTCGTTGTCCGCTGATTCTGGGCAAGCACCTTTCAAGTAAAATGTCTTCCCTGTACGGAACTATACATAATGGATGTACGAGTACAAGTTGTAGACACATGGTTGATGACATATGGAAGTTTGGGTCTGGCTGTGGGTCGTGTGCAGATAGCCAAATGGTACGGCCGGCACGGTAGCTGATCGTGTTCGGTCAGAGAGCTGGTTGACATCTGTAATAAAAGAGTGGAAGGATCACCAAACGAAATTGACCGGATGTCATGCGACGTCCGCAACGACCAAACACAATGATAAAAAAAAAAGTAAGGCGACCGCTCGCGGTAAGCGGGAAATCCGGGCTCCGGGTTCGAGTCTCGATCCGGCACAAATTTTCATGGTAGTCATTCCATTATACAGCTGATGGTTACCCATATTCACAAATGCGAATGCATTTTATGTATTTCATAACTTCTATAGTCGCTGCAGTGCATGTCCGAAGGAGCACTGAATCGTAATTCAGAAATACAGGAACTGCAATCTCGAATGAACTACTACGCTGCTGGCCATTAAAATTGCTACACCATGAAGATGACGTGCTACAGACGCGAAATTTAACCGACAGGAAGAAGATACTGTGATATGTAAATGATAAGCTTTTCAGAGCATTCACACAAGGTTGGCGCCGGTGGCGACACCTACAACGTGCTGACATGAGAAAAGTTTCCAACCGATTTCTCATACACAAACAGCAGTTGAACGGCGTTGCCTGGTGAAACGTTGTTGTGATGCCTCGTGTAAGGAGGAGAATTGCCTGCCATCACGTTTCGACTTTGATAAAGGTCGGATTGTAGCCTATCGCGATTGCGGTTTATCGTATCGCGACGTTGCTGCTCGCTTTTGTCGAGATCCAATGACTGTTAGCAGAATATTGAATCGGTGGATTCAGGAGGGTAATACAGAACGCCGTGCTGGATCCCAACGGCCTCGTATCACTAGCAGTCGAGATGACAGGCATCTTATCCGCTTGGCTGTAACAGATCGTGCAGCCACATCTCGATCCCTGAGTCAACAGATGGGGACGTTTGCAAGACAACAACCATCTGCACGAACAGTTCGACGATGTTTGCAGCAGCGTGGACAATGAGCTCGGAGACCAAGGCTGCGGTTACCCTTGACGCTGCGATGGTGTACTCAACGACGAACCTGGGTGCACGAATGCCAAAATGTCATTTTTTCGGATGAATCCAGGTTCTGTTTACAGCATCATGATGGTCGCATCCGGTTTGACGACATCACGGTGAACGCACATTGGAAGCGTCTATTCGTCATCGCCATACTGGTGTATCACCCGGCGTGATGGTATGGGGTGCCATTGGTTACACGTCTCGGTCACCTCTTTTTCGCATTGACGGCAATTTGAACAGTGGATGTACATTTAAGATGTGTTACGACCCGTGGCTCTACCTTTCATTCGATCCCTGCGAAACCCTACATTTCAGCAGGATAATGCACGACCGCATGTTGCACGTCCTGTACGGGCCTATCTGGATATAAAAAATGTTCGACTGCTGCCCTGGCCAACACATTCTGCAGATCTCTCACCAATTGAAAACGTCTGGTGAATGGTGGCCGAGCAACTGGCTCGTCACAATACGCCAGTCACTACTTTTGATGAACTGTGGTATCGTGTTGAAGCTGCATGGGCAGCTGTACCTGAACGCGGCATCCAAGCTGTGTTTGACCCAATGCCCTGGCGTATCAAGGCCGTTATTACGGCCAGATGTGGTTGTTCTGGGTACTGATATCTCAGGATCTATGCACCCAAATTGCGTGAAAATGTAATCCCATGTCAGTTGTAGTATAATATGTGTGTCCAATGAATACCCGTTTATCATCTGCATTTCTTCTTGGTGTAGCAATTTTAATGGCCAGTAATGTAGTTTCAAAACTGCTGAGTACTTGGTTATTGTATGTAAATGTAAGATGAGCACTGTAACGGCTGAATTCAGTTGATACGTAGATATTCTCGTTGCATAATTTCTTTCTGTAGACAATTTCTCTAGAGCTCTCGCAGCATCTGGGAAATGTTGAGAAAATAGTCTGCTGGCTTTATATTTTTCAGACCATCTCGTCTCACACATTCGTGGTAAATTGGAAGCATATTTTCAGCGTGTAGTCGATTTTCTAAAAAGAGTTTGTAGCGTCGTTTACAATGTTTACTGTGTTCGTATTTCTGGCACTGCGTTTGCATCTTTTTCCAAAATGTTGAGTTTGTGGCTTGAGCAAAGAAACTGTGAGGATCGAAAATATTTCTTTCTGAAAATGGCCTGTACACTGCTCCCTCTCTCTGCCTGCCATTACAGAACAGCCATCGGAGACAAATCCTACACAATGTGATGCGCAGTTACCGGTTCCCCGTGAAGTAGACGCCCCGTTCCTTGAAATGAGTCCGGCCTCGCAGATCGACCGGTGTCTTTTGTCGAATCGCGACCCACATGGAACTTGTACCATTCCACAACATTAGTTTTCGATAGACATGCTTCCCCATAGATAATTTTCATTCCCCGATCGATGTCTACCGTTGATTGTCCTTCGGTAACGAAGAAAAGAATAACAGCACATTGTTCCTATTTGGACGCATTTGGTGATAATGTCGTCATAGTTCACGTTTCGGCATTTACTACACGCACGTCGGGAAGTCACGAATATCACAGCAGTCCCTCGCCTACATGTCGGTGCTTATATACCCGCATCGGAGTTGCGCTACGTTGCATATGCGCTGCAGTAACGCCTTCAAGCGTAACCTTTTTGATCGGACCTTGTATAAACACAATTTTCCGTAGAGGTGGGATATTTCTCGTTCTCATTGATGTTGGCTAACTACAACACGGCACATACTCTGTACATTGTAAACAAGAAATTAATGTGAGCCCTTAGTAAGACGTTTGCTGCGTTATCATTTAAACTTATTGACACTTGGTAAACAAATGTCGATTGTGAATGATGTGGACTGCTGAGTGTTCTCTTTTGTCTTTGACACATTTCCTAATTACTGATAAAAACCCCTTGTCGTGAGACTACTTTTAAAAACCATATACCCAATAGGAATAAATCATGAATGTTCCAGATCCACACGAATCATGTGTAAATATTGATTTTTATGCGAATAAACAAACAAATTTCTTTCTTTAATATGCAGATCTGTAACGGAGAAAGAAAAAGTAATATTCACGATTCTTTTGCCAGCTATCTGTATGACGAACTGTCTGCGAAAAAATTAAGGTTGCAGCGCAGAGTCCCACAAGTTCGAATGTCGAACGTTTGACCTTTGTAAATAGTGTCATATCATCGGGTGGAAAATTTTGGGGGATTATTTCTGTAAAGATACAGCTTGACAGAGGACTAGGGCAATCGACGTTGCTATTTACAAAACAGTACATTACTTCAGTTAATAAATTTTATTTTTAGTTTATGTCAAAATTCTGTACGACTGATGCGCAACTTTAAGTCGCGTCCGCTACGAGATTGTTTTTCCCGCCACGTATTGTTTACTCTCTGAGCGTTTTCCGCGACGAATAATTGTTCTTTGAACGGCCTATGTATACGAGCAGCTGTGCCTTCGCGACACTAGTGTTGTTTGCTCCGTCTTCGACAGTTACATACGAGGCGAATTTGAAGCTTCTCGTATTCTATGCAAGAGTTCTACAAGAGAAGCTGTTATTCTGGGTTTCCAGCGTCCAGCAGGAAGTTTTCTCGGCGAAAAGGTAAGAGATACTCAACTTCTGTAACTGAATCGTGATCACTAGCGATGTGCTCATAGGTAGTTGGGAAAATGTGTCATGTTTGCGTTCTTCGAGGATGTTAAGGTTCTTCTGTTTTTATTAGACATGTCAGCACATATGAACTGCTCGCAGTTTCTCGTGTTTTGCAGTTTCTGCGACAGTCATTTCCTTCACAACCACCCATAGTCAAAATCCCTACGGTAACTGAAATGGTTTTTCTTTTGATTGTCAGTGGCTTGGAATAGACAACAAGCTGGCAGCGTGCGTCTTTAATGTCGCCGCGCCATAGTATATTTCTGGTTGATTTTACGTTCACAATCTATTGCTTCACTAGATAATGATCGTAACTTGTAAACATTCCGTTGATGGCACTGACTGCCTTCTACGTTTCCTACCATACGAGGTGCATTCAAGTTCTAAGGCCTCCGATTTTTTTTCTAATTAACTACTCACCCGAAATCGATGAAACTGGCGTTACTTCTCGACGTAATCGCCCTGCAGACGTACACATTTTTCACAACGCTGACGCCATGATTCCATGGCAGCGGCGAAGGCTTCTTTAGGAGTCTGTTTTGACCACTGGAAATTCGCTGAGGCAATAGCAGCACGGCTGGTGAATGTGCGGCCACGGAGAGTGTCTTTCATTGTTGGAAAAAGCCAAAAGTCACTAGGAGCCAGGTCAGGTGAGTAGGGAGCATGAGGAACCACTTCAAAGTTGTTATCACGAAGAAACTGTTGCGTAACGTTAGCTCATGTGTGGGTGCGTTGTCTTGGTGAAACAGCACACGCGCAGCCCTTTCCCGACGTTTTTGTTGCAGTGCAGGAAGGAATTTGTTCTTCAAAACATTTTCGTAGGATGCACCTGTTACCGTAGTGCCCTTTGGAACACAATGGGTAAGGATTACGCCCTCGCTGTCCCAGAACATGGACACCATCATTTTTTCAGCACTGGCGGTTACCCGAAATTTTTTTAGTGGCGGTGAATCTGTGTGCTTCCATTGAGCTGACTGGCGCTTTGTTTCTGGATTGAAAAATGGCATCCACGTCTCATCCATTGTCACAACCGACGAAAAGAAAGTCCCATTCGTGCTGTCGTTGCGCGACAACATTGCTCGGCAACATGCCACACGGCCAGCCATGTGGTCGTCTGTCAGCATTCGTGACACCCACCTGGATGACATTTTTCGCATTTTCAGGTCGTCATGCAGGATTGTGTGCACAGAACCCACAGAAATGCCAACTCTGGAGGCGATCTGTTCAACAATCATTTGGCGATCCCCCAAAATAATTCTCTCCACTTTCTCGATCATGTCGTCAGACCGGCTTGTGCGAGCCCGAGGTTGTTTCGGTTTGGTGTCACACGATGTTCTGCCTTCATTAAACTGTCGCCCCCACGAACGCACTTTCGACACATCCATAACTCCATCACCACATGTCTCTTTCAACTGTCAATGAATTTCAATTGGTTTCACACCACGCAAATTCAGAAAACGAACGATTGCACGCTGTTCAAGTAAGGAAAACGTCGCCATTTTAAGTATTTAAAACAGTTCTCATTCTCGCCGCTGACGGTAAAATTCCATCTGCCGTACGGTGCTGCCATCTCTGGGATGTATTGACAATGAACGCGGCCTCATTTTAAAACAATGCGCATGTTTCTATCTCTTTCCAGTCCGGAGAAAAAAATCAGAGGCCTTAGAACTTGAATGCACCTTGTACAACTGGTGCAATAGTTACTAGAATGCGTTTAGTCAATCCTGGCACTATGTGCAATAAATGTAAATTATTTGTTAGCAGGTTGCGTAAAAGTTTCATGTGTTCATTTTTGACAGTGTATACTGCATGTGTGTGTGTTTTTCTCGGGATCAAAATATATTATTTTGCGCCCCCCCCCCCTCCCTCTCCCATCGCCCACTCGTCACAGTCTAAGATTAGCTTCGACTCCAACGGTGTTTAAATAAAAAATTCTGATTCCTCTGTTACAACTTTCAAGCCACAAATATGACGCAGGTTTCTAACAGTTCATCTACATCAACATCTTCATCACACTCTGCAACCCACCTAATGGTGTGTGGCGGAGGCCACTTTCGGCACCACCATCTGATTCCTCCAATCCAGTTCCACTCGCGAATAGTGCGTGGGAAGAATGGTTGTTGGTAAGCCTCTGTATTGACTCTAATTTCTCGAATTCCCTCGTGGTCAATACGCGAGATGTATGTGGGGGGAAGTAATAAGTTGTCAGACTCCTCCTGTCCCGAAATTTCTATGTGAGTATGTTTAGTATCTTCGTAACGCTCTCTCGCCAGCTAAACGATGCCGTGACGAAACGCGCCGCTCTTCGTTGGATCTTCTCTATCTCCTCTGTCGGTCCTACCTGACAGGGATCCTAGATAGATGAACAATACTCAAGAATCGGGTGAACAAGCGCCTTATACGCCACTTCTTTTGCGGATGAGTTACATTTCCTTAATATTCTTCCGATGAATCTGGGTGCGGTGTCTGCTTTCCCCACTATCTGTTTTATATGATCATTCTACTTAAGATCGCCCTGGATAGTTACAACTAGATATTTTACGGCAGACGGTGTCTCCAGCTGTTTGTCATCAGTAGTGTAGCTGTATAGTAGTGGATTTCTTTTCCTATGTATGCCCAATATGTTACATTTATTTATGTTCAGGGTCAACTGTCAGGGACTGCGTCATTCATCAGTTCTCTGCAGGTCGTTCTGCAAAATCTTATTACCTTTTGCCATTGCTACTTTGGTACAGACAACGGCATTATCAGCGAATAGGGTAATTTCCAACAATGATTGCCTATCCAAGTCGCTGGGTCCAAACGATACACATCGAACACGCGATCGTAAATCGATCATGCGACTCCTGTGGCGGGCGTTGTGATCAATTAATTGTGATCGTCATTTTTATCTGTTTCCCGTTGTTCAAGTGGGTGAGAGCTCGACGCCACCTTGGCTCCAGGCTCAGGTTCGCGTTCACCTTGAACTCAACTCGCTCCCAAAGGAGAGGACCGCGGATTCGATATACCGCTCGGGGTTTATCAAACTTCGTTCGAGGCCCACTAATAACGTCTTTATTTACACAGGTGGTTCCAAGACTACTGCTGGCGTCGGATGTGCCTTTGTCGTTGAAGACGATACCTTTCAATAATGGCTCCTTGACCAGTGTTCAAGCTTTAAAGCTGAGCTTTTTGCTCTCTGTCAGGCTGCTCAGTATATCCGCCGCCATCGTCATTCTCCCTATGCCATCTGCTCTGATTCTTTGAGTGCCATTCAGAGTCTCCGTGGCCCACATTCGGACCACCCTCAAGTGCAACGAATTCACCGGTCCCTTCAGTCGCTAGCAGATACCGGCGCTCGTGTCCTTTTTCTGTGGATTCCTGGCCACGTCGGTGTGCCTGGGAACGAAGCTGCTGATGCTGTGGCCAAGGCTGCTGTCCTCCTGCCTCGGACAGCTTCCTTTTGTGTCCCATCAACTGATGTTAGTGGGGTTCTTTGTCGGCGCGTTTCATCATTGTGGCACGAAGCTTGGTCCTCTCTCTGTGATAATCAGCTTAGGGCCATCAAACCGATCCCGCCGGTTCGGACAACCTCCTCACGCCCTTCCCAGCGAGAGGAGGTCATTTGGCCAGGTAGTGGATTGGACATTGCCGATTTAGGCCCGATGTTTTCCGATGACCCCGCCCCGCAGTGGTCATCCTTTGACCGTGTGCCATGTTTTATTGTCCCGTCCCCGTTTTATTCCCTCTCGTGTTGTCCTCTGCCTGCCGTCTACCTTACAGGAACTTTAAGCTGATGACGCTCGAGCAACTGCTCGTGTCCTTCATTTTATTACACTGACGGACTTGTCCAAAAAAGATTTTGTTTCTCTGCGTCCTTGTAAGTACTTTCTGATGCTGCCCCCTTGCGTGTTTCTACGCTATTAGTGCACTAACGTTTGTGACTGGGCGCTAATGCCCTTAGTAGTTGAGCGCTCCCCCCCCGCCCCAAAAAAAGTTTCCGTAGTTGCTCTGAATTACATACCTCCGCGAATTATTTGTGAGTTGATAGTGAAACCCAGACGATTTATGTCGTTAGTGAGTGGGATGTCTGGTGTTCTTGATGTTTCTTCGGTGGGTTCTCTCAGATGGAAAAATCTAATTTCATGTTTATCGAGCATAGAAAACTGTTTCATTTTTTGTCGCAAATATGGAGTACTACCAGACGGGAGAAGAAGGGCTGTTTTAGAGTGTGGTGGTGTGAAGTGCGCAAAACTTCGTAACAACAGTTTCAAAGCTGAAATACTGTTACAATTTCATTGAGGACAGTGCGGGAAACGAACGAGTATCAGGAAGAATACATGTTTCCACTCTTCCAAATTATCCATCCAGACCACCGTAATGGACTTTCACATGACGACAACACCGACGACGAGTAAGGTAAAACGTCTCCTTTGCAATTCCAAGTATTTTTATAAAGCTCTTCTTTTGTCATTGCTGTATTGACCATCGTAAAGATACTAATAACGCCCGCCAACAGAGTTGCATGATCGATTTACGATCGCACGTTCGATATGTATCGTATCGATCCATGGACTTCGATAGGCAATCGTTTTTGGAAATTAACGCGAATAGCCTTAAAAAGCATCCGACGCTTTCTACTAGATCATTTATATATATTGTGAACAGCAATGGTCCTTTCACACTGTGGTACTCCAGATATTACCTTAACATCTGTCTATTTTGTTCCGTTAAGAGCGACATGTTATGTTGTTGTTGTATCTGCAAGAAAATTTTAAATCCAGTCGCAAGTCTGCTCCGATACTCCGTAAACTCGTATTCTTTTCGTTAAACGGCAATGCGGGAAGGTGTCAAATGCCTTACTGAAATCAAGGAACACGGCATCAACCTGGGCGCCGTTGTCCACTGCGCTGTGGATGTCATGGGGAAACAGAACGAGCTGAGTTTCGCAAAATCTGTTTGCGAAATCCATGTAGATTTTTATAGACTTACGTCGTTTGTCATAATATAATAAATAGTAGATGTCTTATGTTTAGTGGTCATTTCTGAGATTATAAATGTTAATATGTGGTTGCACTTGAGTTTTTTGCGTCCAGTTGTAGATTACATAGTGAGAATTATTGGCCCACAAATTCTGCTTTACCTCCATCCAAACTGCCACTCTGTTTAGTCATTCTGATTTAGTAACCGTTTGTTCTCAGCAGTTGTCCACTGATCCATACAACCATTCCGAACAGATATGCAAATACACCCGATCATTGCTGAAAGCCCGACGGAATCTTTCAATACAGACACAGCAGAGTTGGTACCTCGGCAGTAAGTGCAGAGCGCGCCTCTAGCTCACAGTTAAAACACAATGTCAACCGTCCCTCTGCAGTTTTTGCTGATCACAGTCGTAGCGAAACCTTCTTTCGTGTGACCTGATGATCATAGAACAGCTTCTTCTTCATAATTCTAAAGAGCAGATTATCAGATACCTTAGGAGCTCCCTTATTTAAAGCAGACGCGGCAGGGCCTGTGAAAAACCAGGCAAGAAAATCGAGATCGCAAAAAAGAATGAGGCAGCGTTTTTAAGCAGCTAACTTTCAGGTACGAATACGTCCTCATGGAAGTAGAGTCAAAGAACATTCGCCGTTACGTAACTTTCTGCAATTGTAAAATCTAGTTTACTGTACAAGAAATAATTGTTTGAAACAGGGTTGCAGCAGATGGTCCAGATGATCAATGGCCTCCAACCACTTTTGAGGATACGGGTGTGCGATCCCTCTGGTGAGTGAAATTCGTTTCGTAATCGAACATCTGGACAGTGTAGGTCGTTATGAAATATCCAACTATTGCGTCTTTGTGCTACAACAGTCACCATGGGGCGAAACATCTCAACATATGTGTATGCATTCCGAGTCACAAAATTCCTGACTTCATACGTAAACATCATGCATACACTTGTTTCCTCCTCGACTAAGACAGCCCAGAAGACAGTACCAGAATCAACGCAGATTTTGAGCAGTCTGTCAGGATCACTAAACACGACCATCATTCTACTGAGAAAGAAAAAATTTGTGACAGGGACTAATTCACTTTAAAAGGCAGCATTTCAGGCGAAAGTGAGACGAGTTTATCACTTTAATCCGCTAATATAATTCAGTAATAATATTGCAATAAAATTTCTGTGGTGATCAAACTTACATTAGATAAGGTCGTAAACCGTCATTTTCTCTTCTGTGCAGCTACTCTGTTTTACTTAATGTCTGGGTAATCAGTGAATACATGATCTAAATTACTGAACTGCGATATCACAAACTTCAACTCGCTAAACACACTGACGGAAAAAAATCGCAACGCCAAGAAGGAGTTGTGCGACATAAAAGATTCTTGGTAGGCGTGTTTCTACAGTTGAAAAATGATGTCTATTCCAGTTTCTTGCCAGGCGCAAAAGAGTGGCGATAGTAGCGCCAAAATCACTGCGTTTACACGCGACACATCTTCCGAAAGACGAAAACCGAATTTCGGAAACCGTTTTTGGCTGTCGTGTTTAAATTTTATTGTCTGAAGCGAATTTGCTAGAGCAGTTAAATATGACTCCTGGAAAACAGCTGTTACTGTTTATGATTTAAAAAATGGTTCAAATGGCTCTGAGCACTGTGGGACTTAACATCTGAGGTCATCAGTCCCCTAGAACTTAGAAGTACTTAAACCTAACTAACCTAAGGACATCACACACATCCACGCCCGAGGCAGGATTCGCGCGGTTCCGGACTGAAGCGCCTAGAACCGCTTGGCCACCGCAGCCGGCGGTTATGATTTAGTCAACACAATTACTGCTTCTCTTCAGTTAGACGAGGCGTAAACAGCTCCAGGGCAATATTTCTACTTATCATTCACTGCACGAAAAGCCACTTCGTCCTTATTAACTGAAAATTTTCAGAAACAATACGAAACCTGACAGCCCAAGCACATTTCAAAACCAGTTGCGTTTACATGGCAGCGAAAATCGACTGCGGAATTGGAAAACCGGCAATGACAAGCGGATTGGAAAATTCTACTGAAATGCAGGAGGATCTGCAACGAATTGACACATGGTGCAGGGAATGGCAATTGATTCTCAATGCAGACAAGTGTAACGTGCTGCGAATACATAGAGAGAAAGGTCCTTTATCATTTAGCTACAATATATCAGATAAGCAACTGGAAGTAGTTAATTCCATAAATTATCTGGGAGTAGGCAGCAGGAGTGATTTAAAATGGAATGACCATATAAAATTAATCGTCGGTAATGCAGATGCCAGAGTAAGATTCATTGGAACAATCCTAAGGAAATGCAGTCCGAAAACAGAGGAAGTAGGTTACAGTGCAATTGTTCGCCCACTGCTTGAATACTGCTCACCGGTGTGGGATCCGTACCAGATAGGGCTGATGGAAGAGATACAGAAGATCCAACGGAGAGCAGCGCGCTCCGTTACAGGATCATTTAGTAATCGCGAAAGCGTTATGGAGATGATAGATAAACTCCAGTGGAAGACTCTGCAAGACAGACTCTCAGTAGCTCGTTTTCGAGAACATACCTTCACCGAGGAGTCAAGCAGTATATTGCTCCCTCCTAGGTATATCTCGCGAAGAGACCATGAGGATAAATCAGAGAGATTAGAGCCCACACAGAGGCATACCGACAATCCTGTCCAAGAACAGTACGAGACTGGAATAGAAGGGTGAACCGATAGAGGTACTCAAGGTACCCTCCGCCACACACCATCAGGTGGCTTGCGGGGTATGGATGTAGATGTAGATTTCCAGAATCGACTTTGAAGCGTATACATGACCACCCAAAATCGTTATTGGGAAATCGATGTACGAAATTAGGGTTTGGGCGTCCCATGTAAACGGGATGTAGGAGAGTGCAAATCAGGTTCGCTTGAAATACGCGCTGCAACGATCAGGAGCGTTAGTTAGCTTTGAGATGGGACGTGAAGAGTTGTTGCTAGTCAAAAATGTCTTTAAGGTGACAAGGATGCCACCATCAACACCTTACTGAATTTGAACGCGGTCGTGGAATTGGACTACGAGAAGCTGGATGCTCCTTCTACGGTATTGCAGAAATACTTGGTAGGAATGTAGGCATTGTACGTGATTGCTGGCAGCGTTGGTCATGAGACTGTACGTTCGCAAAAAGACCGGGCTCCAGATGGCCTTTCATTACCGAGAGCAGAGGCCATCATGATCGGCACACGGCTCTAGCGAATCGTACTGCTTCTGTAGCGGCAATCTGAGGAGCAGTTGCCACCACAGTGAGACAATGAACTGTCACAAATCTGTTACTCCAAGGACAGCTCCGAGCCAGGCGCCCTGTACCGTGTATTCCACTGACCCCAAAACACCCCCATTTTCGGTTTGGTGGTGTCAAGTGAAAGCTCATAGGAGGGCAGGGTGGAGGTCTGTTGTGTTTTCTCATGAAAGGTGACTCTGCCTCGATGCCAGTGATGGCCGTGTGTGGGATAGAAGAGTGTCAGTTGAGGGTCTGCAACCAACCCGTCTACATGCTAGACACACTGGAGCTATGATCTTGGATGCGATGTCGTATGACAGCAGGGACACTTTCGTGGTTACCTAACGCACTCTGACTACAAATCTGCATGCCAATCTGATGATTCGACCTGTTGTACTGCCGTTCTTGAACAGCATTGCAGATATTTTCCAACAGGATAACGCTCGCTAGCGTAGGGCTGTTGTAACACAACATACTCGTCGACATGTTGCCTTGGCCTGTTCAATCACCACATCTGTTATTAATGACATCTTCAGGCAACAACTTCAGCATTATCAGCAAATAGCGTTAACCGTCCCTGTACTGACCGACCAAGTGCAACAGGCATGGATATCATTCCCACAGACTGAGATCCGGCACATGTGCAACACAATGCATCCACGTTTGCATGCAACATTCTGTCTCTTATGGTTATTATTCATACACTAGCATTTCACATATGCTGTGGCTCATCTCACGCTCTCAATAACTTAATATCTTACAATGTTAATCACTTACGTATGTCACGTAGACAAATAAATTCGTGACATTTCGTTGTTGTTGTTGTTGTTCTTGTGGTGTTCAGTCCTGAGACTGGTTTGATGCAGCTCTCCATGCTACTCTATCCTGTGCAAGCTTCTTCATCTCCCAGTACTTACTGCAACCTACATTCTTCTGAATCTGCTTAGTTTATTCATCTCTTGGTCTCCCTCTACAATTTTTACCCTCCACACTGCCCTCCAATGCTAAATTTGTAATCCATTGATGCCTCAGAACGTGTCCTACCAACCGGTCCCTTCTTCTTGTCAAGCTGTGCCACAAACTCCTCTTCTCCCCAATTCTATTCAATACCTCCTCATTAGTTATGTGATCTACCCATCTAATCTTCATCATTGTTCTGTAGCACCACATTTCGAAAGGTTCTATTCTCTTCTTGTCTAACCTATTTATCATCCACGTTTCACTTCCATACATGGCTACACTCCATACAAATACTTTCAGAAACCACTTCCTGACATTTAAATCTATACTTGATGTTAACAAATTTTTCTTCTTTAGAAACGCTTTCTTTGCCATTGCCAGTATACATTTTATATCCTCTCTACTTCAACCATCATCAGTTAGTTTGCTCCCCAAATAGCAAAACTCCTTTACTACTTCAAGTGTCTGATTTCCTAATCTAATTCCCTCAGCATCACCCGACTTAATTCGACTACATTCCATTATCTTCATTTTGCGTTTGTTGATGTTCATCTTATATCCTCCTTTCAAGACACTGTCCATTCCGTTCAACTTTTCTTCCAAGTCCTTTGCTGTCTCTGACGGAATTACAATGTCATCGGCGAACCTCAAACTTTTTATTTCTTCTCCATGGAATTTAATACCTACTCCAAATTTTTCTTTTGTTTCCTTTACTGCTTGCTCAATATACAGAAATTAGACAAATCCACGCCACGTCATGTTAGGACACATCTGCGTGCTCGCGTGTGCTCTACACAATGCTAGGAAGGTGTCCAACATTCTGAGCATTTTCAGTGTATAATATAGAGTACACCAGTATCGATGACCTCGTCTGAAGCATCTGGTAACCATACTATTATCAGACATTAACCAAAAGATGTTACGAGAAGAGGAGCAACCAATTTTAAAGAAGCCTGAGAGCATTACATTGTGAGTAAGGAAGCAGTAACTAAATAGTGGCACAAAAAAAATCCATGACTAACATTGTTGACTAATCATTATGTGTCACGTGAATAACAAATGAATGTATGGTAAGTACACAACAATTATAACTTTTAAACGATAGCTACAACAACTTCATTTCAGTAAGAAGTATTTGATATACAAAATGGAGTAGATTTTTTCTTCCTCACAGCAGAGTGTTCTCGATACAAGGCTGCAATGTTTCTTAGCCCATCGACTGCAATTTTGAAGGAAATGACTCACCAGCAGCAGCATGGTGTCCATGAGGGGGGCGAGGGGGGCGAGGGGGGCCGGGAACGGGAAGACGACAAGTTCTTATTCTATTGGTATGTACTGCCTCTTTATAGTGTTTTAAAGATTGTTCTTTCAAGTTCATCTTAGAACGTAGCATTTTATTTCCCAAGTGTAGTAAATCTTTGCTTTCTCACAGCAGGGTGTTCACATTACAGGGCTGCAATTTTTATTTGCCCATCAACTGGGCTTTTGGTGGAAATGACACACCACCAGCAGCATGATGTCCTCGAGAGTGGCAAAGAGGGGGTGTGGGGAGGGAACAAGAAGACGACAAGTTGTTATTCTATTGGTATGTAATACTCTCTTTATAGTGTTTTAAAGATTGTTCTTTCACGCTCATCTTAGATGGTAGCATTTTATTTCCAAAGTGTAGTAAATCTTTGCTTTCTCACAGCAGGGTGTTCACATTACAGGGCTGCAATTTTTATTTGCCCATCAACTGGGCTTTTGGTGGAAATGACACACCACCAGCAGCATGATGTCCTCGAGAGTGGCAAAGAGGGGGTGTGGGGAGGGAACAAGAAGACGACAAGTTGTTATTCTATTGGTATGTAATACTCTCTTTATAGTGTTTTAAAGATTGTTCTTTCACGCTCATCTTAGATGGTAGCATTTTATTTCCAAAGTGTAGTAAATCTTTGCTTTCTCACAGCAGGGCGTTCACATTACAAGGCTGCAATTTTTATTTGCCCATCAACTGGGCATTTGGTGGAAATGACACACCACCAGCAGCATGATGTCCACGAGATTGGCACGGAGAGGGGGGGGGGGGGGGACGAGAAGACGACAAGTTGTTATTCTATTGGTATGTACGGTCCCTTTATGGTGTTTTAAAGATTGTTCTTTCAAGTTCATCTTAGAACGTAGCATTTTACATCCAAAGTGTAGTAAATCTTTGCTTTCTCACAGCAGGGTTTTCACCTTGCAAGGCTGCAAAATTTATTTTCCCATCAACTGGGCTTTTGGTGGAAATGACACACCACCAGCAACATGATGTCCACGAGAGTGGCTAGGAGGGGGTGGGGGTCGAACAAGAAGACGACAAGTTGTTATTCTATTGGTATGTACTGTCTCTTTATAGTGTTTTAAAGATTGTTCTTTCAAGTTCATCTTAGAACGTAGGATTTTATTTCCAAAGTGTAGTAAATCTTTGCTTTCTCACAGTAGGGTGTTCACATTACATGGCTTCAATTTTTATTTTGCCATCAACTGGGGTTTTGGTGGAAATGACACACCACCAGCAGCATGATGCCCACGAGATTGGCAAAGAGGGGGTGTGGGGTGGGAACAAGAAGACGACAAGTTGTTATTCTATTGGTATGTACTGTCTCTATATAGTGTTATAAAGATTGTTCTTTCAAGTTCATCTTAGAACGTAGCATTTTATTTCCAAAGTGTAGAAAATCTATGCTTTCACACAGCAGGGTGTTCACATTACAAGGCTGCAATTTTTATTTGCCTATCAACTGGGCTTTTGGTGGAAATGACACACCACCAGCAGCATGATGCCCACGAGATTGGCAAAGAGGGGGTGTGGGGTGGAAACAAGAAGACGACAAGTTGTTATTCTATTGGTATGTACTGTCTCTATATAGTGTTATAAAGATTGTTCTTTCAAGTTCATCTTAGAACGTAGCATTTTATTTCCAAAGTGTAGTAAATCTTTGCTTTCTCACAGCAGTGTGTTCACATTACAAGGTTGCAATTTTTATTTGCCCATCAACTGGGCTTTTGTTGGAAATGACCCACCACCAGCAGCATGATGTCCACAAGAGTGGCGAAGGGGAGGGCAGTGGGGGGCGGTTTCGGAGCTAGAAGACGACAAGTTGTTATTCTATTTGTATGTATTGTCTCTTTATAGTGTTTTAAAGATTGTTCTTTCAGGTACATCTAAAATGGTAGCATTTTATTTCCAAAGATAGTAAATCTTTGCTTTCTCACTGCAGGGTGTTCACATTACAGGACTGCAAAATTAATTTGCCCATCAACTGTACTTTTGGTGGAAATGACACACCACCAGCAGCATCATGTCCACGAGATTGGCACGGCGTGGAGGGGGGGGATGGAGGGCCGGGGAACGGGAAGACGACAAGTTGTTATTCTATTGGTATGTACTGTCTCTTTATAGTGTTTTAAAGATTGTTGTTTCAAGTTCATCATAGAACGTAGGATTTTATTTCCAAAGTCTAGTAAATCTTCCCTTTCTCACAGCAGGGTGTTCACATTACAAGGCTGCAATTTTTATTTGCCCATCAGCTGGGCTTTTGGTGGAAATAACACACCAGCAGCAGCATGATGTCCATGAGATTGGCACGGCGGGGGGGTGGGGGGGGGGGGGTGTGGAGGGCCAAGGAACGGGAAGATGACAAGTTGTTATTCTATTGGTATGTACGGTCTCTTTATGGTGTTTTAAAGATTGTTCTTTCAAGTTCATCTTAGAACGTAGCATGTTATTTCCAAAGTGTAGTAAATCTTTCCTTTCTCACAGCAGGATGTTCACATTACAAGGCTGCAAATTTTTTGCCCATCAACTGGGCTTTTGGTGGAAATGACACACCGTCAGCAGCATGATGTCCGCAAGAGTGGAAAAGAGGGTGGGGGGGACAAGAAGACGGCAAGTTGTTATTCTATTGGTATGTACTGTCTCTTTATAGTGTTTTAAAGATTGTTCTTTCAAGTTCATCTTAGAACGTAGGATTTTATTTCCAAAATGTAGTAAATCTTTCCTTTCTCACAGCAGTGTGTTCACATTACAAGGCTGCAGTTTTTATTTGCCCATCAACTGGGCTTTTGGTGGAAATGACACACCACCAGCAGCATGATTTCCGCAAGAGTGGAAATGAGGGAGGGGGAGGGAACAAGTAAATGACAAGTTGTTATTCTATTGGTATGTACTGTCTCTTTATAGTGTTTTAAAAATTGTTCTTTCAAGTTAATCTTAGACCGTAGCATTTTATTTCCAAAGTGTGGTAAATCTTTGCTTTCTCACAGCAGTGTGTTCACATTACAAGGCTGCAATTTTTATTTGCCCATCAACTGGAAATTTGGTGGAAATGACACACCACCAGCAGCATGATGTCCGCAAGAGTGAAAACGAGGGGGGGGTGAGGGAACAAGAAGACGACAACTTGTTATTCTGTTGGTATGTACTGTTTCTTTATAGTGTTCTAAAGATTGTTCTTTCAAGTTCATCTTAGAACGTAGCATTTTATTTCCAAAGTGTAGTAAATCTTTCCTTTCTCACAGCAGGGTGTTCACATTGCAAGGCTGCAATTTTTATTTGCCCATCAACTGGGCTTATGGTGGAAATGACACACCAGCAGCAGCATGATGTCCTTGAGATTGGCGCGGAAGGGGGGGGGGGGGGGGGGGGGTGGAGGGCCAAGGAACGGGAAGACGACAAGTTGTTATTCTATTGGTATGTAGGGTCTCTTTATGGTGTTTTAAAGATTGTTGTTTCAAGTTCATCTTAGAACGTAGCATTTTATTTCCAAAGTGTAGTAAATCTTTGCTTTCTCACAGCAGGGTGTTCACATTAAAAGGCTGCAATTTTTATTTGCCCATCAACTGGGCTTTTGGTGGAAATGACAAACCACCAGCAGTATGATGTCCGCAAGAGTGGAAACGAGGGGGGGGGGGGGGGGAACAAGAAGACGACAAGTTGTTATTCTATTGGTATGTACTGTCTCTTTATAGTATATTAAAGATTGTTCTTTCAAATTCATCTTAGAACGTAGAATTTTTCTTCCAAAGTGTAGTAAATTTTTCCTTTCTGACAGCAGGGTGTTCACATTACAAGGCAGCAATTTTTATTTGCACATCAACTGGGATTTGCTGGAAATGACACACCACCAGCAGCATGATGTCCATGAGTTTGCACGGAGGGGAGGGGGCGGGGGGTGGAGGATTAAGGAACGGGAAGACGACAAGTTGTTATTCTATTGGTTTGTACTGTCTCTTTATAGTGCTTTAAAGATTGTTCTTTCAAGTTCATCTTAGAACGTAGGATTTTATTTCCAAAGTGTAGTAAATCTTTCCTTTCTCAAAGCAGGGTGTTGACATTACAAAGCTCCAATTTTTATTTGCCCATCAACTGGGTGTTTGTTGGAAATGACACACCACCAGCAGAATGAAGTCCACAAGAGACACATGGGGGGGGGGGGGGACAAGACGACGACAAGTTGTTATTCTATTGGTACGTACTGTCTGTTGATAGTATTTTAAAGATTGTTCTTTCAACTTAATCTTAGAACGTAGGATTTTATTTCCAAAGTGTAGTAAATCTCTCCCTTCTCACAGCAGGGTGTTCACATTACAAGGCTGCAATTTTTATTTGTCCATCAACTGGGCTTTTGGTGGAAATGACACGCCACCAGCAGCATGATGTCCGCAAGAATGGAAACGAGGGGGGGGGGGGGGGGGACAATAAGACAACAAGTTGTTATTCTATTGGTATGTACTGTCTCCTTATATTGTATTAAAGATTGTTCTTTCAAGTTCATCTTAGAACGTAGGATTTTATTTCCAATGTGTAGTAAATCTTTCCTTTCTCACAGCAGGGTGATCACATTACAAGGCAGCAATTTTTATTTGCCCATCAACTGGGCTTCTGGTGGAAATAACACACCACCAACAGCATGATGTCCACTAGAGATGCATGGAGGGGGGTGGGGGGGGGGGGGGGGGTGGAGGGCCAAGGAACGGGAAGACGACAAATTGTTATTCTATTGGTATGTACTTTCTCTTTATAGTGTTTTAAAGATTGTTCTTTCAAGTTCATCTTAGAACGTAGGATTTTATTTCCAAAGTGTAGTAAATCTCTCCCTTCTCACAGCAGGGTGTTCACATTACAAGGCTGCAATTTTTATCTGCCCATCAACTGGGCTTTTGGTGGAAATGACACACCACCAGCAGCATGATGTCCGCAAGAGTGGAAACGAGGGGGGAAGGGGGGGGGGGGAACAAGAAGACGACAAGTTGTTATTCTATTGGTATAATGTCTCTTTATAGAGTTTTAATAATTGTTCTTTCAAGTTCATCTTAGAAAGTAGCATTTTATTTCCAAAGTGTAGTAAATCTTTGCGTTCTCACAGCGGTGTGTTCACATTACAAGGCTGCAATTTTTATTTGCCCATCAACTGGAAATTTGGTGGAAATGACACACCAGCAGCAGCATGATGTCCGCAAGAGTGGAAACGAGGGGGGGGAGGGAACAAGAAGACGACAAGTTTTATTCTATTGGTATGTACTGTCTCTTTATAATGTTTTAAAGATTGTTCTTTCATGTTCATCTTAGAACGTAGGATTTTAATTCCAAAGTGTAGTAAATCTCTCCCTTCTCACAGCAGGGTTTTCACATTACAAGGCAGCAATTTTTATTTGCCCATCAACTGGGCTTTTGGTGGAAATGACACACCACCAGCAGCATGATGTCCGCAAGAGTGGAAACGAAAGGGTGGGGGGGGACAAGAAGACGACAAGTTATTATTCTATTGGTATCTACTGTCTCTTTATATTGTTTTAAAGATTGTTCTTTCAAGTTCATCTTAGAACGTAGGATTTTGTTTCCAAAGTGTAGTAAATCTTTCCTTTCTCAAAGCAGGGTGTTGACATTACAAGGCTACAATTTTTATTTGCCCATCAACTGGGCGTTTGTTGGAAATGACACACCACCAGCAGCATGATGTCCACAAGAGACACATGGGGGGGGGGGGGGGTAACAAGAAGACGACAAGTTGTTATTCTATTGGTACGTACTATCCGTTGATAGTATTTTAAAGATTGTTCTTTCAACTTAATCTTAGAACGTAGGATTTTATTTCCAAAGTGTAGTAAATTTTTGCTTTCTCACAGCAGTGGGTTCACATTACAAGGCTGCAATTTTTATTAGCCCATCAACTGGGCTTTTGGTGGAAATGACACACTACCAGCAGCATGATGTCCGCAAGGGTGGAACTAGGGGGGGGGGGGGGGGGGGACAAGAAGACGACAAGTTGTTATTCTATTGGTAGGTACTGTCTCTTTATAGTGTTTTAATAATTGTTCTTTCAAGTTCATCTTAGAATGTAGCATTTTATTTCCAAAGTGTAGTAAATCTTTGCTTTCTCACAGCAGTGTGTTCACATTACAAGGCTGCAATTTTTATTTGCCCATCAACTGGATATTTTGGTGGAAATAACACACCACCAGCAGCATGTTGCCAGCAAGTGTGGAAACGAGGGAGGGGGGGGACAAGAAGACGACAAGTTTTTATTATGTTGGTATGTACTGTCTCTTTATAGTGTTTTAATAATTGTTCTTTCAAGTTCATCTTAGAATGTAGGATTTTATTTCCAAAGTGTAGTAAATCTTTCCTTTCTCACAGCAGGGTGTTCACATTACAAGGCTGCAATTTTTATTTGCCCATCAACTGGGCTGTTGGTGGAAATGACACACCACCAGCAGCATGATGTCAGCAAGAGTGGTAACGAGGGGGGGGGGGGGACAAGAAGACGACAAGTTGTTATCCTATTGTTATGTACTGTCTCTTTATATTGTTTTAAAGATTGTTCTTCCAAGTTCATCTTAGAATGTAGGATTTTATTTCCAAAGTGTGGTAAATCTTTCCTTTCTCACAGCAGGGTGTTCACATTACAAGGCTGCAATTTTTATTTGCCCATCAACTGGGCTTTTGGTGGAAATGACACACCAGCAGCAGCATGATGTACGCAAGGGTGGAAACGGTGGTTGAGGAGGGGGTGGGGGGGGGGGGCAACAAGAAGACGACAAGTTGTTATTCTATTGGTATGTACTGTCCCTTTATATTGTTTTAAAGATTGTTCTTTCAAGTTCATCTTAGAACATAGGATTGTATTTCCAAAGTGTAGTAAATCTTTCCTTTCTCACAGCAGGGTGTTCACATTACAAGGCTGCAATTTTTATTTGCCCATCAACTGGGCTTTTTGTGGAAATGACGCACCACCAGCAGCATGATGTCCGCAAGAGTGGAAACGGCGAGGGGGGGGGGGGGGGGAAACAAGAAGACAACAAGTTGTTATTCTATTGGTATGTATTGTCTCTTTATATTGTTTTAAAGATTGTTCTTTCAAGTTCATCTTGGAACTTAGCATTTTATTTCCAAAGTGTAGTAAATCTTTGCTTTCTCACAGCTGTGTGTTCACATTACAAGGCTGCAATTTTTATTTGCTCATCAACTGGGCTTTTGGTGGAAATGACACACCAGCAGCAGCATGATGTCCGCAAGGGTGGAAACGGCGGTTGAGAAGGGGGGGGGGGGGGGCAACAAGAAGACGACAAGTTGTTATTGTATTGGTATGTACTGTCTCTTTATATTGTTTTAAAGATAGTTCTTTCAAGTTCATCGTAGAACGTAGGATTTTATTTCCAAAGTGTAGTAAATCTCTCCCTTCTCACAGCAGGGTGTTCACATTACAAGGCTGCAATTTTTATTTGCTCATCAACTGGGCTTTTGGTGGAAATGACACACCACCAGCGGCATGATGTCCGTAAGAGTGGAAACGGTGAGGGGGTGGGGGGGGAACAAGAAGACGACAAGTTGTTATTCTATTGGTATGTACTGTCTCTTTACAGTGTTTTAAAGATTGTTCCTTAAAGTTCATCTTAGAACGTAGGATTTTATTTCCAAAGTGTAGTAAATCTTTCCTTTCTCACAGCAGGGTGTTTACATTACAAGGCTGCAATTTTTATTTGCCCATCACCTGGCTTTTGGTGGAAATGACACACCATCAGCAGCATGATGTCCGCAAGAGTGGCAACGAGGTGGGGGGAGGGGACAAGAAGACGACAAATTATTATTCTATTGGTATGAACTGTCTCTTTATAGTGTTTTAAAGATTGTTCTTTCAAGTTCATCTTAGAACGTAGGATTTTATTTCCAAAGTGTAGTAAATCTCTCCCTTCTCACAGAAGGGTGTTCACATTACAAGGCTGCAATTTTTATTTGCCCATCAACTGGGCTTTTGGTGGAAATGACACACCACCAGCAGCGTGATGTCCGCATGAGTGGAACCGGGTGGGCGGTGGGGGTGGCGGGGGGTGGGTGGGGACAAGAAGACGACAAATTATTATTCTATTGGTATGTACCGTCTCTTTACAGTGTTTTAAAGATTGTTCTTTCAAGTTCATCTTAGAACGTAGTATTTTATTTCCAAAGTGTACTAAATCTTTCCTTTCTCACAGCAGGGTTTTCACATTACAAGGCTGCACTTTTTTTTTGCCCATCAACTGGGCTTTTGGTGGAAATGACACACCACCAGCAGCATGATGTCAGCAAGGATGTTTACGAGGGGGGGGGGATCAACAAGAAGACGACAAGTTGTTATTCTATTGGTATGTACTGTCTCTTTATATTGTTTTAAAGATTGTTCTTTCAAGTTCATCTTAGAACGTAGGATTTTATTTCCAAAGTGTAGTAAATCTTTCCTTTCTCACAGCAGGGTGTTTACATTACAAGGCTGCAATTTTTATTTGCCCATCACCTGGCTTTTGGTGGAAATGACAAACCACCAGCAGCATGATGTACGCAAGAGTGGAAACGATGAGGGGGGGGGGGGGTGGGGGGGGGGGAACAAGAAGACGACAAGTTGTTATTCTATTGGTATGTACTGTCTCTTTACAGTGTTTTAAAGATTGTTCCTTAAAGTTCATCTTAGAACGTAGGATTTTATTTCCAAAGTGTAGTAAATCTTTCCTTTCTCACAGCAGGGTGTTCCCATTACAAGGCTGCAATTTTTATTTGCCCATCAACTGGGCTTTTGGTGGAAATGACACACCACCAGCAGCATGATGTCAGCAAGGATGGAAACGAGGCGGGGGGGGGGCAACAAGAAGACGACAAGTTGTTATTCTATTGGTATGTACTGTCTCTTTACAGTGTTTTAAAGATTGTTCTTTCAAGTTCATCTTAGAACGTAGGATTTTATTTCCAAAGTGTAGTAAATCTTTCCTTTCTCACAGCAGGGTGTTCCCATTACAAGGCTGCAATTTTTATTTGCCCATCAACTGGGCTTTTGGTGGAAATGACACACCATCAGCAGCATGATGTCAGCAAGGATGGAAACGTGGCGGGGGGGGGGGGGGGGGGCAACAAGAAGACGACAAGTTGTTAATCTATTGGTATGTACTGTCTCTTTATAGTGTTTTAAAGATTGTTCTTTCAAGTTCATCTTAGAACGTAGGATTTTATTTCCAAAGTGTAGTAAATCTTTCCTTTCTCACAGCAGGGTGTTTACATTACAAGGCTGCAATTTTTATTTGCCCATCACCTGGCTTTTGGTGGAAATGACACACCACCAGCAGCATGATGTACGCAAGAGTGGAAACGGCGAGGGGGGGGGGGGGGGGAACAAGAAGACGACAAGTTGTTATTCTATTGGTATGTACTGTCTCTTTATATTGTTTTAAAGATTGTTCTTTCAAGTTCATCTTAGAACATAGGAAATTATTTCCAAAGTGTAGTAAATCTTTCCTTTCTCACAGCAGGGTGTTTACATTACAAGGCTGCAATTTTTATTTGCCCATCAACTGGGCTTTTCGTGGAAATGACACACCACCAGTAGCATGATGTCCGCATGTGTGGTAACGAGGGGAAAAGGGGGAGCAACAAGAAGACGAAAAGGTTTTATTCTATTGGAATGTACTGCCTCTTAATATTGTTTATAGATTGTTCTTTCAAGATCATCTTAGAACGTAGGATTTTATTTCCAAAGTGTGGTGAATCTTTCCTTTCTCACAGCAGGGTGTTCACATTACAATGCTGCAATTTTTATTTGCCCATCAACTGGGCTTTTGGTGGAAATGACACACCACCAGCAGCATGATGTCAGCAAGAGTGGTAACGAGGGTGGGGGGGACAAGAAGACGACAAGTTGTTATTCTATTGGTATGTACGGTCTTTTTATGATGTTTTAAAGATTGTTCCTACATGTTCATCTTAGAATGTAGGATTTTATTTCCAAAGTGTGGTAAATCTTTCCTTTCTCACAGCAGGGTGTTCACATTACAAGGCTGCAATTTTTATTTGCCCATCAACTGGGCTTTTGGTGGAAATGACACACCACCAGCAGCATGATGTACGCAAGAAAGGAAATGAGGGGGGGGGGGGGGCAACAAGAAGACGACAAGTTGTTATTCTATTGGTATGTACTGCCTCTTTATATTGTTTTAAAGATTGTTCTTTCAAGTTCATCTTAGAACGTAGGATTTTATTTCCAAAGTGTGGTAAATTTTTCCTTTCTCACAGAAGTGTGTTCACATTACAAGTCTGCAAATTTTATTTGCCCATCAACTGGGCTTTTGGTGGAAATGACACACCACCAGCAGCATGATGTCAGCAAGAATGGAAACGAGGGGGGGAGGGGGCAATAAGAAGACGACAAGTTGTTATTCTATTGGTATGTACTGTCTCTTTATAGTGTTTTAAAGATTGTTCTTTCAAGTTCACCTTAGAACGTAGGATTTTATTTCCTAAGTGTAGTAAATATTTCCTTTCTCACAGCAGGGTGTTCACATTACAAGGCTGCAATTTTTATTTGCCCATCAACTGGGCTTTTGGTGGAAATGACACACCACCAGCAGCATGATGTCAGCAAGAGTGGAAACAAGGGGGGGTGGGGCAATAAGAAGACGACAAGTTGTTATTCTATTGGTATGTACTGTCTCTTTATATTGTTTTAAAGATTGTTCTTTCAAGATCATCTTAGAACGTGGGATTTTATTTCCAAAGTGTGTTAAATCTTTCCTTTCTCACAGCAGGGTGTTCACATTAACAAGGCTGCAATTTTTATTTGCCCATCAACTGGGCTTTTGGTGGAAATGACACACCACCAGCAGCATGATGTACGCAAGAGTGGAAACGAAGGGGGGGGGGCAACAAGAAGACGACAAGTTGTTATTCTATTGGTATGTACTGTCTCATTATATTGTTTTAAAGATTGTTCTTTCAAGTTCATCTTAGAACGTAGGATTTTATTTCCAAAGTGTAGTAAATCTTTCCTTTCTCACAGCAGGGTGTTCACATTACAAGGCTGCAATTTTTATTTGCCCATCAACTGGGCTTTTGGAGGAAATGATACACCACCAGCAGCATGATGTAAGCAAGAGTGGAAACGAGGGGGGGGGGGGGGGCAACAAGAAGACGACAAGTTGTTATTCTATTGGTATGTACTGTCTCTTTATATTGTTTTAAACATTGTTCTTTCAAGTTCATCTTAGAACATAGGACTTTATTTTCAAAGTGTAGTAAATCTTTCCTTTCTCACAGCAGGTTGTTTACATTACAAGGCTGCAATTTCTATTTGCCCATCAACAGGGCTTTTGGTGGAAATGACACACCACCAGCAGCATGATGTCAGCAAGAGTGGAAACGAGGGGGTGGGGGGGAGACAAGAACGCGACAAGTTGTTATTCTATTGGTATGTACTGTCTCTTTATATTGTTTTAAAGATTGTTCTTTCAAGTTCATCTTAGAATGTAGGAATTTGTTTCCAAAGTGTAGTAAATCTTTCCTTTGTCACAGCAGGTTGTTCACATTACAAGGCTGCAATTTTAATTTGCCCATCAACTGGGCTTTTGGTGGAACTGACACACCACCAGCAGCATGATGTCCGCAAGAGTTGAAATGAAAGGGGGGGGGGGGACAAGAAGACGACAAGTTGTTATTCTATTGGTATGTACTGTCTCTTTATATTGTTTTAAAGATTGTTCTTTCAAAATCATCTTAGGACATAGGATTTTATTTCCAAAGTGTACTAAATCTTTCCTTTCTCACATCAGGGTGTTCACATTACAAGGCTGCAATTTTTATTTGCCCATCAACTGGGCTTTTGGTGGAAATGACACACCACCAGCAGCATGATGTCCGCAACAGTGGAAAAGATGGAGGGGGGGGACAAGAAGACGACAAGTTGTTATTCTATTGGTATGTACTGTCTCTTTATATTGTTTTAAAGATTGTTCTTTCAAGTTCATCTTAGAATGTAGGATTTTGTTTCCAAAGTGTAGTAAATCTTTCCTTTCTCACAGCAGGTTGTTCATACTACAAGGCTGCAATTTTTATTTGCCCATCAACTGGGCTTTTGGTGGAAATGACACACCACCAGCAGCATGATGTCAGCAAGAGTGGAAACGAGGGGGGGGGGGGGGGGGGCGGGGCAACAAGAAGACCACAAGTTGTTATTCTATTGGTATGTACTGTCTCTTTATATTGTTTTAAAGATTGTTCTTTCAAGTTCGTCTTAGAACGTAGGACTTTATTTCCAAAGTGTAGTAAATCATTCCTTTCTCATGGCAGGGTGTTCACAATACAAGGCTGCAATTTTTATTTGCCCATCAACTGGGCTTTTGGTGGAAATGACACACCACCAGCAGCATGATGTACGCAAGAGCGGAAACGAGGGGGGGGGGGGCAACAAGAAGACGACATGTTGTTATTCTATTGGTATGTACTGTCTCTTTATATTGTTTTAAAGATTGTTCTTTCAAGTTCGTCTTAGAACGTAGGACTTTATTTCCAAAGTGTAGTAAATCATTCCTTTCTCATGGCAGGGTGTTCACAATACAAGGCTGCAATTTTCATTTGCCCATCAACTGGGCTTTTGGTGGAAATGACACACCACCAGCAGCATGATGTCAGCAAGAGTGGAAACGAGGGGGGGGGCGGGCGGGGCAACAAGAAGACGACAAGTTGTTATTCTATTGGTATGTACTGTCTCTTTATATTGTTTTAAAGATTGTTCTTTCAAGTTCATCTTAGAACGTAGGATTTTATTTCCAAAGTGTAGTAAATCTTTCCTTTCTCACAGCAGGGTGTTCACATTACAAGGCTGCAATTTTTATTTGCCCATCAACTGGGTTTTTGGTGGAAATGACACACCACCAGCAGCATGATGTCCGCAAGAGTGGTAACGATTGGCAGGGTGGGGGGGGGGGGGGGGACAAGAAGACGACAAGTTGTTATTCTATTGGTATGTACTGTCTCTTTATATTGTTTTAAAGATTGTTCTTTCAAAATCATCTTAGGACATAGGATTTTATTTCCAAAGTGTACTAAATCTTTCCTTTCTCACATCAGGGTGTTCACATTACAAGGCTGCAATTTTTATTTGCCCATCAACTGGGCTTTTGGTGGAAATGACACACCACCAGCAGCATGATGTCCGCAACAGTGGAAAAGATGGAGGGGGGGGACAAGAAGACGACAAGTTGTTATTCTATTGGTATGTACTGTCTCTTTATATTGTTTTAAAGATTGTTCTTTCAAGTTCATCTTAGAATGTAGGATTTTGTTTCCAAAGTGTAGTAAATCTTTCCTTTCTCACAGCAGGTTGTTCATACTACAAGGCTGCAATTTTTATTTGCCCATCAACTGGGCTTTTGGTGGAAATGACACACCACCAGCAGCATGATGTCAGCAAGAGTGGAAACGAGGGGGGGGGGGGGGGGGGCGGGGCAACAAGAAGACCACAAGTTGTTATTCTATTGGTATCTACTGTCTCTTTATATTGTTTTAAAGATTGTTCTTTCAAGTTCATCTTAGAACGTAGGATTTTATTTCCAAAGTGTAGTAAATCTTTCCTTTCTCACGGCAGGGTGTTCACATTACAAGGCTGCAATTTTTATTTGCCCATCAACTGGGCTTTTGGTGGAAATGACACACCACCAGCAGCATGATGTACGCAAGAGTGGAAACGAGGGGGGGGGGGGGGCAACAAGAAGACGACAAGTTGTTATTCTATTGGTAAGTACTGTCTCTTTATATTGTTTTAAAGATTGTTCTTTCAAGTTCGTCTTAGAACGTAGTACTTTATTTCCAAAGTGTAGTAAATCATTCCTTTCTCATGGCAGGGTGTTCACAATACAAGGCTGCAATTTTTATTTGCCCATCAACTGGGCTTTTGGTGGAAATGACACACCACCAGCAGCATGATGTCAGCAAGAGTGGAAACGAGGGGGGGGCGGGCGGGGCAACAAGAAGACGACAAGTTGTTATTCTATTGGTATGTACTGTCTCTTTATATTGTTTTAAAGATTGTTCTTTCAAGTTCATCTTAGAACGTAGGATTTTATTTCCAAAGTGTAGTAAATCTTTCCTTTCTCACAGCAGGGTGTTCACATTACAAGGCTGCAATTTTTATTTGCCCATCAACTGGGCTTTTGGTGGAAATGACACACCACCAGCAGCATGATGTACGCAAGAGTGGAAACGTGGTGGGGGGGGGGGGGGGGCAACAAGAAGACGACAAGTTGTTATTCTATTGGTATGTACTGTCTCTTTATATTGATTTAAAGATTGTTCTTTCAAGTTCATCTTAGAACGTAGGACTTTATTTCCAAAGTCTGGTAAATCTTTCGTTTCTCACAGCAGGGTGTTCACATTACAAGTCTGCAATTTTTATTTGCCCATCAACTGGGCTTTTGGTGGAAATGACACACCACCAGCAGCATGATGTCCGCAAGAGTGGAAAAGTTGGAGGAGGGGGCAACAAGAAGACGACAAGTTGTTATTCTATTGGTATGTACTGTCTCTTTATATTGTTTTAAAGATTGTTCTTTCAAGTTCATCTTAGAACGTAGGATTTAATTCCCAAAGTGTAGTAAATCTTTCCTTCCTCACAGCAGGTTTCTTACATTAAAATGCTGCAATTTCTATTTGCCCATCAACTGGGCTTTTGGTGGAAATTACACACCACCAGCAGCATGATGTCCACAAGAGTGGAAACGAGTGGCGGGGGGGGGGGGAGGGACAAGATGATGACAAGTTGTTATTCTATTGGTATGTACTGTCTCTTTATATTGTTTTAAAGATTGTTCTATCAAGTTCATCTTAGAACATAGGATTTTATTTCCAAAGTGTACTAAATCTTTCCTTTCTCACAGCAAGGTGTTCACATTACAAGGCTGCAATTTTTATTTGCCCATCAACTAGGCTTTTGGTGGAAATGACACACCACCAGCAGCATGATGTCAGCAAGAGTGGTAACGAGGGGGGTGGGGTGACAAGAAGACGACAAGATGTTACTCTATTGGCATGTACTGTCTCTTTATATTGTTTTAAAGATTGTTGTTTCAAGTTCATCTTTGAACGTAGGATTTTATTTCCAAAGTGTAGTAAATCATTCCTTTCTCACGGCAGGGTGTTCACTTTACAAGTCTGCAATTTTTATTTGCCCATCAACTGGGCTTTTGGTGGAAATGACACACCACCAGCAGCATGATGTCAGCAACAGTGGAAACGAGGGGGGGAGGGGGCGGAATAACAAGAAGACGACAAGTTGTTATTCTATTGGTATGTACTGTCTCTTTATATTGTTTTAAAGATTGTTCTTTCAAGTTCATCTTAGAACGTAGGATTTTATTTCCAAAGTGTAGTAAATCTTTCCTTTCTCACAGCAGGGTGTTCACATTACAAGGCTGCAATTTTTATTTGCCCATCAACTGGGCTTTTGGTGGAAATGACACACCACCAGCAGCATGATGTACGCAAGAGTGGAAACGAGGGGGGGGGGGGGGGAGGCACAAGAAGACGACAAGTTGTTATTCTATTGGTATGTACTGTCTCTTTATATTGTTTTAAAGATTGTTCTTTCAAGTTCATCTTAGAACGTAGGACTTTATTTCCAAAGTCTGGTAAATCTTTCCTTTCTCACAGCAGGGTGTTCACATTACAAGTCTGCAATTTTTATTTGCCCATCAACTGGGCTTTTGGTGGAACTGACACACCACCAGCAGCATGATGTCCGCAAGAGTGGAAATGAAAGGGGGGGGGGGGGGGACAAGAAGACGACAAGTTGTTATTCTATTGGTATGTACTGTCTCTTTATATTGTTTTAAAGATTGTTCTCTCAAGTTCATCTTAGAACGTAGGATTTTATTTCCAAAGTGTAGTAAATCTTTCCTTTCTCACAGCAGGGTGTTCACATTACAAAGCTGCAATTTTTATTTGCCCATCATCTGGGCTTTTGGTGGAAATGACACACCACCAGCAGCATGATGTCCGCAAGAGTGGAAAAGATCGGGGGGGGGGGGGGGGGACAAGAAGACGACAAGTTGTTATTCTATTGGTATGTACTGTCTCTTTATATTGTTTTAAAGATTGTTCTTTCAAGTTCATCTTAGAACGTAGGATTTTATTTCCAAAGTGTGGTAAATCTTTCCTTTCTCACAGCACGGTGTTCACATTACAAGTCTGCAATTTTTATTTGCCCATCAACTGGGCTTTTGGTGGAAATGACACACCACCAGCAGCATGATGTCCGCAAGAGTGGAAAAGATGGAGGGGGGGCAACAAGAAGACGACAAGTTGTTATTCTATTGGTATGTACTGTCTCTTTATATTGTTTTAAAGATTGTTCTTTCAAGTTCATCTTAGAACGTAGGATTTAATTCCCAAAGTGTAGTAAATCTTTCCTTTCTCACAGCAGGTTGTTTACATTAAAAGGCTGCAATTTCTATTTGTCCATCAACTGGGCTTTTGGTGGAAATTACACACCACCAGCAGCATGATGTCCGCAAGAGTGGAAACAAGTGGCGGGTGGGGGGGGGGAGGGACAAGATGACGACAAGTTGTTATTCTATTGGTATGTACTGTCTCTTTATATTGTATTAAAGATTGTTCTATCATGTTCATCTTAGAACATAGGATTTTGTTTCCAAAGTGTACTAAATCTTTCCTTTCTCACAGCAAGGTGTTCAAATTACAAGGCTGCAATTTTTATTTGCCCATCAACTGGGCTTTTGGTGGAAATGACACACCACCAGCAGCATGATGTCCGCAGGAGTGGAAACGAGTGGCGGGGGGTGGGAGGGACAAGATGACGACAAGATGTTACTCTATTGGCATGTACTGTCTCTTTATATTGTTTTAAAGATTGTTGTTTCAAGTTCATCTTAGAACGTAGGATTTTATTTCCAAAGTGTACTAAATCTTTCCTTTCTCACAGTAAGGTGTTCACATTACAAGGCTGCAATTTTTATTTGCCCATCAACTGGGCTTTTGGTGGAAATTACACACCACCAGCAGCATGATGTCCGCAAGTGTGGAAAAGAGGGAGGGGGGGGGGGACAAGAAGACGACAAGTTGTTATTCTATTGGTATGTACTGTCTCTTTATATTGTTTTAAAGATTGTTCTTTCAAGTTCATCTTAGAATGTAGGATTTTGTTTCCAAAGTGTAGTAAATCTTTCCTTTCTCACAGCAGGTTGTTCACATTACAAGGCTGCAACTTTTATTTGCCCATCAACTGGGCTTTTGGTGGAACTGACACACCACCAGCAGCATGATGTCCGCAAGAGTGGAAATGAAAGGGGGGGGGGGGGGGACAAGAAGACGACAAGTTGTTATTCTATTGGTATGTACTGTCTCTTTATATTGTTTTAAAGATTGTTCTTTCAAGTTCATCTTAGAACGTAGGATTTTATTTCCAAAGTGTGGTAAATCTTTCCTTTCTCACAGCACGGTGTTCACATTACAAGTCTGCAATTTTTATTTGCCCATCAACTGGGCTTTTGGTGGAAATGACACACCACCAGCAGCATGATGTCTGCAAGAGTGGTAACGATGGGCGGGGGGGTGGACAAGAAGACGACAAGTTGTTATTCTATTGGTATGTACTGTCTCTTTATATTGTTTTAAAGATTGTTCTTTCAAAATCATCTTAGAACATAGGATTTTATTTCCAAAGTGTACTAAATCTTTCCTTTCTCACATCATGGTGTTCACATTACAAGGGTGCAATTTTTATTTGCCCATCAACTGGACTTTTGGTGGAAATGACACACCACAAGCAGCATGATGTCAGCAAGAGTGGAAACGAGGGGGGGGGGGGGGGGACAAGAAGACGACAAGTTGTTATTCTATTGGTATGTACGGTCTCTTTATATTGTTTTAAAGATTGTTCTTTCAAGTTCATCTTAGAACGTAGGATTTCATTTCCAATGTGTAGTAAATTTTTCCTTTCTCACAGCAGGGTGTTCGCATTACAAGGCTGCAATTTTTATTTGCCGATCAACTGGGCTTTTGGTGGAAATGACACACCACCAGCAGCATGATGTACGCAAGAGTGGAAACGAGGGGGGGGGGGCGTGGGGGGACAAGAAGACGACAAGTTGTTATTCTATTGGTATGTACTGTCTCTTTATATTGTTTAAAAGATTGTTCTTTCAAGTTCATCCTAGAATGTAGGATTTTATTTCCAAAGTGTAGTAAATTTTTCCTTTCTCACATCAGGGTGTTCACATTACAAGGGTGCAATTTTTATTTGCCCATCAACTGGGCTTTTGGTGGAAATGACACACCACCAGCAGCATGATGTCCGCAAGAGTGGAAATGAGGGTTGGGGGGGGGACAAGAAGATGACAAGTTGTTATTCTATTGGTATGTACTGTCTCTTTATATTGTTTTAAAGATTGTTCTTTGAAGTTCATCTTAGAACATAGGACTTTATTTCCAAAGTGTACTAAATCTTTCCTTTCTCACAGCAGGGTGTTCACATTACAAGGCTGCAATTTTTATTTGCCCATTAACTGGGCTTTTGGTGGAAATGACACACCACCAGCAGCATGATGTCCTCGAGAGATAAATGGGGGGGGAGTGGGGAACAAGAAGACATCAAGTTGGTATTCTATTGGTATGTACTGTCACGTTATATTGTTTTAAAGGATGTTCTATCAAGTTCATCCTAGAATGTAGGATTTTATTTCCAAAGTGTAGTAAATCTTTCCTTTCTCACAGCAGGGTGTTCACATTACAAGGCTGCAATTTTTATTTGCCCATCAACTGGGCTTTTGGTGGAAATGACACACCACCAGCAGCATGATGTCCGCAAGAGTGGGAAAGATGGAGGGGGGGCAACAAGAAGACGACAAGTTGTTATTCTATTGGTATGTACTTTCTCTTTATATTGTTTTAAAGATTCTTCTTTCAAGTTCATCTTAGAACGTAGGATTTTATTTCCAAAGTGTAGTAAATCTTTCCTTTCTCACAGCAGGTTGTTTACATTAAAAGGCTGCAATTTCTATTTGCCCATCAACTGGGCTTTTGGTGGAAATTACACACCACCAGCTGCATGATGTCCGCAAGAGTGGAAACGAGTGGCGGGGGGGGGGGGGGGGGGGGGGGGGGGGACCAGAAGGCGACAAGTTGTTATTCTATTGGTATGTACTGTCTCTTTATATTGTTTTAAAGATTGTTCTTTCAAGTTCATCTTAGAACATAGGATTTTATTTCCAAAGTGTACTAAATCTTTCCTTTCTCACAGCAAGGTGTTCACGTTACAAGGCTGCAATTTTTATTTGCCCATCAACTGGGCTTTTGGTGGAAATGACACACCTCCAGCAGCATGATGTCAGCAAGAGTGGAAATGAGGGGGGGGCGGGCGGGGCAACAAGAAGACGACAAGATGTTATTCTATTGGTATGTACTGTCTCTTTATATTGTTTTAAAGATTGTTCTTTCAAAATCATCTTAGAACATAGGATTTTATTTCCAAAGTGTACTAAATCTTTCCTTTCTCACATCAGGGTGTTCACATTACAAGGCTGCAATTTTTATTTGCCCATCAACTGGACTTTTGGTGGAAATGACACACCACCAGCAGCATGATGTCAGCAAGAATGGAAACGAGGGGGGGGGGGGGGGACAAGAAGACGACAAGTTGTTATTCTATTGGTATGTACGGTCTCTTTATATTGTTTTAAAGATTGTTCTTTCAAGTTCATCTTAGAACGTAGGATTTTATTTCCAAAGTGTAGTAAATCTTTCCTTTCTCACAGCAGGGTGTTCACATTACAAAGCTGCAATTTTTATTTGCCCATCAACTGGGCTTTTGGTGGAAATGACACACCACCAGCAGCATGATGTCAGCAAGAGTGCAAAAGATGGAGGGGGGGGGGGGACAAGAAGAAGACAAGTTGTTATTCTATTGGTATGTACTGTCTCTTTATATTGTTTTAAAGATTGTTCTTTCAAGTTCATCTTAGAATGTAGGATTTTGTGTCCAAAGTGTAGTAAATCTTTCCTTTCTCACAGCAGGTTGTTCATATTACAAGGCTGCAATTTTTATTTGCCCATCAACTGGGCTTTTGGTGGAAATGACACACCACCAGCAGCATGATGACAGCATGAGTGGAAATGAGGGGGGGGGGGGGGGGGGCAACAAGAAGACGACAAGCAGTTATTCTATTGGTATGTACTGTCTCATTATATTGTTTTAAAGATTGTTCTTTCAAGTTCATCTTAGAACGTAGGATTTTATTTCCAAAGTGTACTAAATCTTTCCTTTCTCACATCAGGGTGTTCACATTACAAGGGTGCAATTTTTATTTGCCCATCAACTGGACTTTTGGTGGAAATGACACACCACCAGCAGCATGATGTACGCAAGAGTGGAAACGAGGGGGGGGGGGGGTGGGGGGACAAGAAGACGACAAGTTGTTATTCTATTGGTATGTACTGTCTCTTTATATTGTTTAAAAGATTGTTCTTTCAAGTTCATCTTAGAATGTAGGATTTTATTTCCAAAGTGTAGTAAATTTTTCCTTTCTCACATCAGGGTGTTCACATTACAAGGGTGCAATTTTTATTTGCCCATCAACTGGGCTTTTGGTGGAAATGACACACCACCAGCAGCATGATGTCCGCAAGAGTGGAAATGAGGGTTGGGGGGGGGACAAGAAGATGACAAGTTGTTATTCTATTGGTATGTACTGTCTCTTTATATTGTTTTAAAGATTGTTCTTTGAAGTTCATCTTAGAACATAGGACTTTATTTCCAAAGTGTACTAAATCTTTCCTTTCTCACAGCAGGGTGTTCACATTACAAGGCTGCAATTTTTATTTGCCCATTAACTGGGCTTTTGGTGGAAATGACACACCACCAGCAGCATGATGTCCTCGAGAGATAAATGGGGGGGGGAGTGGGGAACAAGAAGACATCAAGTTGGTATTCTATTGGTATGTACTGTCACGTTATATTGTTTTAAAGGATGTTCTATCAAGTTCATCCTAGAATGTAGGATTTTATTTCCAAAGTGTAGTAAATCTTTCCTTTCTCACAGCAGGGTGTTCACATTACAAGGCTGCAATTTTTATTTGCCCATCAACTGGGCTTTTGGTGGAAATGACACACCACCAGCAGCATGATGTCCGCAAGAGTGGGAAAGATGGAGGGGGGGCAACAAGAAGACGACAAGTTGTTATTCTATTGGTATGTACTTTCTCTTTATATTAAAGATTCTTCTTTCAAGTTCATCTTAGAACGTAGGATTTTATTTCCAAAGTGTAGTAAATCTTTCCTTTCTCACAGCAGGTTGTTTACATTAAAAGGCTGCAATTTCTATTTGCCCATCAACTGGGCTTTTGGTGGAAATTACACACCACCAGCTGCATGATGTCCGCAAGAGTGGAAACGAGTGGCGGAGGGGGGGGGGGGGGGACCAGAAGGCGACAAGTTGTTATTCTATTGGTATGTACTGTCTCTTTATATTGTTTTAAAGATTGTTCTTTCAAGTTCATCTTAGAACATAGGATTTTATTTCCAAAGTGTACTAAATCTTTCCTTTCTCACAGCAAGGTGTTCACGTTACAAGGCTGCAATTTTTATTTGCCCATCAACTGGGCTTTTGGTGGAAATGACACACCTCCAGCAGCATGATGTCAGCAAGAGTGGAAACGAGGGGGGGGCGGGCGGGGCAACAAGAAGACGACAAGATGTTATTCTATTGGTATGTACTGTCTCTTTATATTGTTTTAAAGATTGTTCTTTCAAAATCATCTTAGAACATAGGATTTTATTTCCAAAGTGTACTAAATCTTTCCTTTCTCACATCAGGGTGTTCACATTACAAGGCTGCAATTTTTATTTGCCCATCAACTGGACTTTTGGTGGAAATGACACACCACCAGCAGCATGATGTCAGCAAGAGTGGTAACGAGGGGGGGGGGGGGGGGACAAGAAGACGACAAGTTGTTATTCTATTGGTATGTACGGTCTCTTTATATTGTTTTAAAGATTGTTCTTTCAAGTTCATCTTAGAACGTAGGACTTTATTTCCAAAGTGTAGTAAATCTTTCCTTTCTCACAGCAGGGTGTTCACATTACAAAGCTGCAATTTTTATTTGCCCATCAACTGGGCTTTTGGTGGAAATGACACACCACCAGCAGCATGATGTCAGCAAGAGTGCAAAAGATGGAGGGGGGGGGGGGGGGGACAAGAAGAAGACAAGTTGTTATTCTATTGGTATGTACTGTCTCTTTATATTGTTTTAAAGATTGTTCTTTCAAGTTCATCTTAGAATGTAGGAT
Source organism: Schistocerca cancellata (assembly GCF_023864275.1). Classification (NCBI taxonomy): domain Eukaryota; kingdom Metazoa; phylum Arthropoda; class Insecta; order Orthoptera; family Acrididae; genus Schistocerca; species Schistocerca cancellata. The sequence goes on along the minus strand of NC_064637.1, from coordinate 28,983,585 downwards.
TTTGTTTCCAAAGTGTAGTAAATCTTTCCTTTCTCACAGCAGGTTGTTCATATTACAAGGCTGCAATTTTTATTTGCCCATCAACTGGGCTTTTGGTGGAAATGACACACCACCAGCAGCATGATGACAGCATGAGTGGAAATGAGGGGGGGGGGGGGGCAACAAGAAGACAACAAGCAGTTATTCTATTGGTATGTACTGTCTCATTATATTGTTTTAAAGATTGTTCTTTCAAGTTCATCTTAGAAGAAAGGAGTTCATTTCCAAAGTGTAGTAAATCATTCCTTTCTCACAGCAGGGTGTTCACATTACAAGGGTGCAATTTTTATTTGCCCATCAACTGGGCTTTTGGTGGAAATGACACACCACCAGCAGCATGATGTCCGCAAGAGTGGAAAAGATGGAGGGGGGGGCAACAAGAAGACGACAAGTTGTTATTCTATTGGTATGTACTGTCTCTTTATATTGTTTTAAAGATTGTTCTTTCAAGTTCATCTTAGAATGTAGGATTTTGTTTCCAAAGTGTAATAAATCTTTCCTTTCTCACAGCAGGTTGTTCATATTAATAGGCTGCAATTTTTATTTGCCCATCAACTGGGCTTTTGGTGGAAATGACACACCACCAGCAGCATGATGACAGCATGATTGGAAATGAGGGGGGGGGGGGGGGGGGGGGGGGGCAACAAGAAGGCGACAAGTAGTTATTCTATTGGTATGTACTGTCTCTTTATATTGTTTTAAAGATTGTTCTTTCAAGTTCATCTTAGAATGTAGGATTTTGTTTCCAAAGTGTAGTAAATCTTTCCTTTCTCACAGCAGGTTGTTCATATTACAAGGTGCAATTTTTATTTGCCCATCAACTGGGCTTTTGGTGGAAATGACACACCACCAGCAGCATGATGTACGCAAGAGTGGTAACGAGGGGGAGGGGGGGGGCAACAAGAAGACGACAAGTTGTTATTCTATTGGTATGTACTGTCTCTTTATATTGTTTTAAAGATTGCTCTTTCAAGTTCATCTTAGAACGTAGGACTTTATTTCCAAAGTGTAGTAAATCATTCCTTTCTCATGGCAGGGTGTTCACAATACAAGGCTGCAATTTTTATTTGCCCATCAACTGGGCTTTTGGTGGAAATGACACACCACCAGCAGCATGATGTACGCAAGAGTGGAAACGAGGGGGGGGGGGGGGCAACAAGAAGACGACAAGTTGTTATTCAATTGGTATGTACTGTCTCTTTATATTGTTTTAAAGATTGTTCTTTCAAGTTCATCTTAGAACGTAGGATTTTATTTCCAAAGTGTACTAAATCTTTCCTTTCTCACATCAGGCTGTTCACATTACAAGGGTGCAATTTTTATTTGCCCATCAACTAGGGTTTTGGTGGAAATGACACACCACCAGCAGCATGATGTCCGCAAGATTGGAAACGAGTGCCGTGGAAGGCGGGGGGGTGGGGGGGGGGGGGGGGGGGACAAGAAGACGACAAGTTGTTATTCTATTGGTATGTACTGTCTCTTTATATTGTCTTAAAGATTGCGCTTTCAAGTTCATCTTAGAACGTAGGACTTTATTTCCAAAGTGTAGTAAATCATTCCTTTCTCATGGCAGGGTGTTCACAATACAAGGCTGCAATTTTTATTTGCCCATCAACTGGGTTTTGGTGGAAATGACACACCACCAACAGCATGATGTCAGCAAGAGTGGAAACGAGGGGGTGGGGGGGAGACAATAACGCGACAAGTTGTTATTCTATTGGTATGTACTGTCTCTTTATATTGTTTTAAAGATTGTTCTTTTAAGTTCATCTTAGAACGTAGGATTTTATTTCCAAAGTGTGGTAAATCTTTCCTTTCTCACAGCACGGTGTTCACATTACACGTCTGCAATTTTTATTTGCCCATCAACTGGGCTTTTGGTGGAAATGACACACCACCAGCAGCATGATGTCCGCAAGAGTGGAAAAGATGGAGGGGCGTGCAACAAGAAGACGACAAGTTGTTATTCTATTGGTATGTACTGTCTCTTTATATTGTTTTAAAGATTGTTCTTTCAAGTTCATCTTAGAACGTAGGATTTAATTCCCAAAGTGTAGTATATCTTTCCTTTCTCACAGCAGGTTGTTTACAATAAAAGGCTGCAATTTCTATTTGCCCATCAACTGGGCTTTTGGTGGAAATTACACACCACCTGCAGCATGATGTCCGCAAGTGTGGAAACGAGTGGCGGGGGGGGGGGGGGAGGGACAAGATGGCGGCAAGTTGTTATTCTATTGGTATGTACTGTCTCTTTATATTGTTTTAAAGATTGTTCTATCAAGTTCATCTTAGAACATAGGATTTTATTTCCAAAGTGTACTAAATCTTTCCTTTCTCACAGCAAGGTGTTCACATTACAAGGCTGCAATTTTTATTTGCCCATCAACTGGGCTTTTGGTGGAAATGACACACCACCAGCAGCAAGATGTCACCAAGAGTGGAAACGAGAGAGGGGGGGGGGGGGGGGGGGAGGGACAAGAAGACGACAAGTTGTTATTCTATTGGTATGTACTGTCTCTATATATTGTTTTAAAGATTGTTCTTTCAAGTTCATCTTAGAACGTAGGATTTTATTTCCAAAGTGTAGTAAATCTTTCCTTTCTCACAGCAGGGTGTTCACATTACAAAGCTGCAATTTTTATTTGCTCATCAACTGGGCTTTTGGTGGAAATGACACACCACCAGGAGCATGATGTCCGCAAGAGTGGAAAAGATGGGTGGGGGGGGGGGGGGACAAGAAGACGACAAGTTGTTATTCTATTGGTATGTACTGTCTCTTTATATTGTTTTAAAGATTGTTCTTTCAAGTTCATCTTAGAACGTAGGATTTTATTTCCAAAGTGTAGTAAATCTTTCCTTTCTCACGGCAGGGTGTTCACATTACAAGGCTGCAATTTTTATTTGCCCATCAACTGGGCTTTTGGTGGAAATGACACACCACCAGCAGCATGATGTACGCAAGAGTGGAAACGAGGGGGGGGGGGGGGCAACAAGAAGACGACAAGTTGTTATTCTATTGGTATGTACTGTCTCTTTATATTGTTTTAAAGATTGTTCTTTCAAGTTCATCTTAGAACGTAGGACTTTATTTCCAAAGTGTAGTAAATCATTCCTTTCTCATGGCAGGGTGTTCACAATACAAGGCTGCAATTTTTATTTGCCCATCAACTGGGCTTTTGGTGGAACTGACACACCACCAGCAGCATGATGTCCGCAAGAGTGGAAATGAAAGGGGGGGGGGGGGACAAGAAGATGACAAGTTGTTATTCTATTGGTATGTACTGTCTCTTTATATTGTTTTAAAGATTGTTCTCTCAAGTTCATCTTAGAACAGAGGATTTTATTTCCAAAGTGTAGTAAATCTTTCCTTTCTCACAGGAGGGTGTTCACATTACAAAGCTGCAATTTTTATGTGCCCATCATCTGGGCTTTTGGTGGATATGACACATCACCAGCAGCATGATGTCCGCAAGAGTGGAAAAGATGGAGGGGTGGGGGGGGGGGACAAGAAGACGACAAGTTGTTATTCTATTGGTATGTACTGTCTCTTTATATTGTTTTAAAGATTGTTCTTTCAAGTTCATCTTAGAATAAAGGATTTCATTTCCAAAGTGTAGTAAATCATTCCTTTCTCACAGCAGGGTGTTCACATTACAAATCTGCAATTTTTACTTGCCCATCAACTAGGCTTTTGGTGGAAATGACACACCACCAGCAGCATGATGTATGCAAGAGTGGTAACGAGGGGGGGGCGGGGGCATCAAGAAGACGACAAGTTGTTATTCTATTGGTATGTACTGTCACTTTATATTGTTTTAAAGATTGTTCTTTCAAGTTCATCTTAGAATATAGGATTTCATTTCCAAAGTGTAGTAAATTTTTCCTTTCTCACAGCAGGGTGTTCACATTACAAGGCTGCAATTTTTATTTGCCCATCAACTGGGCTTTTGGTGAAAATGACACACCACCAGCAACATGATGTACGCAAGAGTGGAAACGAGGGGGGGGGGGGGGCAACAAGAAGACGACAAGTTGTTATTCTATTGGTATGTACTGTCTCTTTATATTGTTTTAAAGATTGTTCTTTCAAGTTCATCTTAGATCGTAGGATTTTATTTCCAAAGTGTAGTAAATCTTACCTTTCTCACAGCAGGTTGTTTACATTACAAGGCTGCAATTTCGATTTGCCCATCAACAGGGCTTTTGGTGGAAATTACACACCAGCAGCAGCATGATGTCCGCAAGAGTGGAAACGAGTGCCTGGGGGGGGGGGGGGGGGGGAGAAGAAGACGACAAGTTGTTATTCTATTGGTATGTACTCTCCCCTTATATTGTTTTAAAGATAGTTCTTTCAAGTTCATCTTAGAACTTAGGATTTTATTTCCAAAGTGTGGTAAATCTTTCCTTTCTCACAGCACGGTGTTCACATTACAAGTCTGCAATTTTTATTTGCCCATCAACTGGGCTTTTGGTGGAAATGACACACCACCAGCAGCATGATGTCCGCAAGAGTGGAAAAGATGGAGGGGGGGGCAACAAGAAGACGACAAGTTGTTATTCTATTGGTATGTACTGTCTCTTTATATTGTTTTAAAGATTGTTCTTTCAAGTTCATCTTAGAACGTAGGATTTTATTTCCAAAGTGTAGTAAATCTTTCCTTTCTCACGGCAGTGTGTTCACATTACAAGGCTGCAATTTTTATTTGCCCATCAACTGGGCTTTTGGTGGAAATGACACACCACCAGCAGCATGATGTACGCAAGAGTGGAAACGAGGGGGGGTGGGGGGGGGGCAACAAGAGGACGACAAGTTGTTATTCTATTGGTATGTACTGTCTCTTTATATTGTTTTAAAGATTGTTCTTTCAAGTTCATCTTAGAACGTAGGATTTTATTTCCAAAGTGTAGTAAATCTTTCCTTTCTCACAGAAGGTTGTTCACATTACAAGGCTGCAATTTTTATTTGCCCATCAACTGGGCTTTTGGTGGAACTGACACACCACCAGCAGCATGATGTCCGCAAGAGTGGAAATGAAAGGGGGGGGGGGACAAGAAGACGACAAGTTGTTATTCTATTGGTATGTACTGTCTCTTTATATTGTTTTAAAGATTGTTCACTCAAGTTCATCTTAGAACGTAGGATTTTATTTCCAATGTGTAGTAAATCTTTCCTTTCTCACAGCCGGGTGTTCACATTACAAGGCTGCAATTTTTATTTGCTCATCAACTGGGCTTTTGGTGGAAATGACACACCACCAGCAGCATGATGTCTGCAAGAGTGGAAACGAGTGGCGGTGGGAGGGAGGGACAAGAAGACGACAAGTTGTTATTCTATTGGTATGTACTGTCTCTTTATATTGTTTTAAAGATTGTTGTTTCAAGTTCATCTTAGAACATAGGATTTTATTTCCAAAGTGTAGTAAATCATTCCTTTCTCACGGCAGGGTGTTCACTTTACAAGTCTGCAATTTTTATTTGCCCATCAACTGGGCTTTTGGTGGAAATGACACACCACCAGCAAGCATGATGTCAGCAAGAGTGGCAACGAGGGGGGGGGGGGGGGAGACAAGAAGATGACAAGTTTTTATTCTATTGGTATGTACTGTCTCTTTATATTGTTTTAAAGATTGTTCTTTCAAGTTCATCTTAGAACGTAGGATTTTATTTCGAAAGTGTACTAAATCTTACCTTTCTCACAGCAGGGTCTTCACATTACAAAACTGCAATTTTTATTTGCCCATCAACTGGGCTTTTGGTGGAAATTACACACCACCAGCAGCATGATGTCCGCAAGTGTGGAAAAGTGTGAGGGGGGGGGACAAGAAGACGACAAGTTGTTATTCTATTGGTATGTACTGTCTCTTTATATTGTTTTAAAGACTGTTCTTTCAAGTTCATCTTAGAATGTAGGATTTTGTTTCCAAAGTGTAGTAAATCTTTCCTTTCTCACAGCAGGTTGTTCACATTACAAGGCTGCAATTTTTATTTGCCCATCAACTGGGCTTTTGGTGGAACTGACACACCACCAGCAGCATGATGTCCGCAAGAGTGGAAATGAAAGGGCGGGGGGGGGGGACAAGAAGACGACAAGTTGTTATTCTATTGGTATGTACTGTCTCTTTATATTGTTTTAAAGATTGTTCTCTCAAGTTCATCTTAGAACGTAGGATTTTATTTCCAAAGTGTAGTAAATCTTTCCTTTTGTTCACATTACAAAGCTGCAATTTTTATTTGCCCATCATCTGGGCTTTTGGTGGAAATGACACACCACCAGCAGCATGATGTCCGCAAGAGTGGAAAAGATCGGGGGGGGGGGGGGGGGGGGACAAGAAGACGACAAGTTGTTATTCTATTGGTATGTACTGTCTCTTTATATTGTTTTAAAAATTGTTCTTTCAAGTTCATCTTAGAACGTAGGACTTTATTTCCAAAGTGTAGTAAATCATTCCTTTCTCACGGCAGGGTGTTCACATTACAAGGCTGCAATTTTTATTTGCCCATCAACTGGGCTTTTGGTGGAAATGACACACCACCAGCAGCATGATGTACGCAAGAGTGGTAACGAGGGGGGGGGGGGGCAACAAGAAGACGACAAGTTGTTATTCTATTGGTATGTACTGTCTCTTTATATTGTTTTAAAGATTGTTCTTTCAAGTTCATCTTAGAACGTAGGACTTTATTTCCAAAGTGTAGTAAATCATTCCTTTCTCACGGCAGGGTGTTCACATTACAAGGCTGCAATTTTTATTTGCCCATCAACTGGGCTTTTGGTGGAAATGACACACCACCAGCAGCATGATGTCAGCAAGAGTGGAAACGAGGGGGGGGGGGGGGGGGGGGGGGTGGGCAACAAGAAGACGACAAGTTAATTATTCTATTGGTATGTACTGTCTCTTTATATTGTTTTAAAGATTGTTCTTTCAAGTTCATCTTAGAACGTAGGATTTTATTTCCAAAGTGTAGTAAATCTTTCCTTTCTCACGGCAGGGTGTTCACATTACAAGGCTGCAATATTTATTTGCCCATCAACTGGGCTTTTGATGGAAATGACACACCACCAGCAGCATGATGTACGCAAGAGTGGTAACGAGGGGGGGGGGGCACAAGAAGACGACAAGTTGTTATTCTATTGGTATGTACTGTCTCTTTATATTGTTTTAAAGATTGTTCTTTCAAGTTCATCTTAGAACGTAGGACTTTATTTCCAAAGTGTACTAAATCTTTCCTTTCTCACGGCAGGGTGTTCACATTACAAGGCTGCAATTTTTATTTGCCCATCAACTGGGCTTTTGGTGGAAATGACACACCACGAGCAGCATGATGTCAGCAAGAGTGGAAACGAGGGGGGGGGGGGGGTGGGCAACAAGAAGACGACAAGTTAATTCTTCTATTGGTATGTACTATCTCGTTATATTGTTTTAAAGATTGTTCTTTCAAGTTCATCTTAGAACGTAGGATTTTATTTCCAAAGTGTAGTAAATCTTTCCTTTCTCACAGCAGGGTGTTCACATTACAAGGCTGCAATTTTTATTTGCCCATCAACTGGGCTTTTGGTGGAAATGACACACCACCAGCAGCATGATGTACGCAAGAGTGGAAACAAGGGGGGGGGGGGGCAACAAGAAGACGACAAGTTGTTATTCTATTGGTATGTACTGTCTCTTTATATTGTTTTAAAGATTGTTCTTTCAAGTTCATCTTAGAACGTAGGACTTTATTTCCAAAGTGTGGTAAATCTTTCCTTTCTCACAGCAGGGTGTTCACATTACAAGTCTGCAATTTTTATTTGCCCATTAACTGGGCTTTTGGTGGAAATGACACACCACTAGCAGCATGATGTCCTCGAGAGATAAATGTGGGGGGGAGGGGGGAACATGAAGACAACAAGTTGGTATTCTATTGGTATGTACTGTCTCTTTATATTGTTTTAAAGATTGTTCTTTCAAGTTCATCTTAGAACGTAGGATTTTATTTCCAAAGTGTGGTAAATCTTTCCTTTCTCACAGCAGGGTGTTCACATTACAAGTCTGCAATTTTTATTTGCCCATCAACTGGGCTTTTGGTGGAAATGACACACCACCAGCAGCATGATGTCAGCAAGAGTGGAAACGAGGGGGTGGGGGGCGGGGCAACAAGAAGACGACAAGTTAATTATTCTATTGGTATGTACTGTCTCTTTATATTGTTTTAAAGATTGTTCTTTCAAGTTCATCTTAGAACGTAGGATTTTATTTCCAAAGTGTAGTAAATCTTTCCTTTCTCATAGCAGGGTGTTCACATTACAAGGCTGCAATTTTTATTTGCCCATCAACTGGGCTTTTGGTGGAAATGACACACCACCAGCAGCATGATGTACGCAAGAGTGGAAACGAGGGGGGGGGGGGGCAACAAGAAGACGACAAGTTGTTATTCTATTGGTATGTACTGTCTCTTTATATTGTTTTAAAGATTGTTCTTTCAAGTTCATCTTAGAACGTAGGACTTTATTTCCAAAGTGTGGTAAATCTTTCCTTTCTCACAGCAGGGTGTTCACATTACAAGTCTGCAATTTTTATTTGCCCATTAACTGGGCTTTTGGTGGAAATGACACACCACCAGCAGCATGATGTCCTCGAGAGATAAATGTGGGGGGGAGGGGGGAACATGAAGACAACAAGTTGGTATTCTATTGGTATGTACTGTCTCTTTATATTGTTTTAAAGATTGTTCTTTCAAGTTCATCTTAGAACATAGGACTTTATTTCCAAAGTGTAGTAAATCATTCCTTTCTCACGGCAGGGTGTTCACATTACAAAGCTGCAATTTTTATTTGCCCATCAACTGGGCTTTTGGTGGAAATGACACACCACCAGCAGCATGATGTCAGCAAGAGTGGAAACGAGGGGGGCGAAGGGGGGCCAACAAGAAGACGACAAGTTGTTATTCTATTGGTATGTACTGTCTCTTTATATTGTTTTAAAGATTGTTCTTTCAAGTTCATCTTAGAACGTAGGACTTTATTTCCAAAGTGTGGTAAATCTTTCCTTTCTCACAGCATGGTGTTCACATTACAAGTCTGCAATTTTTATTTGCCCATCAACTGGGCATTTGGTGGAAATGACACACCACCAGCAGCATGATGTCAGCAAGAGTGGAAACGAGGGGGGGGGGGGGGGGCAACAAGAAGACGACAAGTAAATTATTCTATTGGTAAGTACTGTCTCTTTATATTGTTTTAAAGATTGTTCTTTCAAGTTCATCTTAGAACGTAGGATTTTATTTCCAAAGTGTAGTAAATCTTTCCTTTCTCACAGCAGGGTGTTCACATTACAAGGCTGCAATTTTTATTTGCCCATCAACTGGGCTTTTGGTGGAAATGACACACCACCAGCAGCATGATGTCCGCAAGAGTGGAAAAGATGGGGGGGGGGGCAACAAGAAGACGACAAGTTGTTATTCTATTGGTATGTACTGTCTCTTTATATTGTTTTAAAGATGGTTCTTTCAAGTTCATCTTAGAACGTAGGATTTTATTTCCAAAGTGTAGTAAATCTTTCCTTTCTCACGGCAGTGTGTTCACATTACAAGGCTGCAATTTTTATTTGCCCATCAACTGGGCTTTTGGTGGAAATGACACACCACCAGCAGCATGATGTACGCAAGAGTGGAAACGAGGGGGGGTGGGGGGGGGCAACAAGAGGACGACAAGTTGTTATTCTATTGGTATGTACTGTCTCTTTATATTGTTTTAAAGATTGTTCTTTCAAGTTCATCTTAGAACGGAGGATTTTATTTCCAAAGTGTAGTAAATCTTTCCTTTCTCACAGAAGGTTGTTCACATTACAAGGCTGCAATTTTTATTTGCCCATCGACTGGGCTTTTGGTGGAACTGACACACCAGCAGCAGCATGATGTCCGCAAGAGTGGAAATGAAAGGGGGGGGGGGGACAAGAAGACGACAAGTTGTTATTCTATTGGTATGTACTGTCTCTTTATATTGTTTTAAAGATTGTTTTCTCAAGTTCATCTTAGAACGTAGGATTTTATTTCCAATGTGTAGTAAATCTTTCCTTTCTCACAGCCGGGTGTTCACATTACAAGGCTGCAATTTTTATTTGCCCATCAACTGGGCTTTTGGTGGAAATGACACACCACCAGCAGCTTGTTGTCCGCAAGAGTGGAAACGAGTGGCGGTGGGAGGGAGGGACAAGAAGACGACAAGTTGTTATTCTATTGGTATGTACTGTCTCTTTATATTGTTTTAAAGATTGTTGTTTCAAGTTTATCTTAGAACATAGGATTTTATTTCCAAAGTGTAGTAAATCATTCCTTTCTCACGGCAGGGTGTTCACTTTACAAGTCTGCAATTTTTATTTGCCCATCAACTGGGCTTTTGGTGGAAATGAAACACCACCAGCAAGCATGATGTCAGCAAGAGTGGAAACGAGGGGGGGGGGGGGGGGAGACAAGAAGATGACAAGTTTTTATTCTATTGGTATGTACTGTCCCTTTATATTGTTTTAAAGATTGTTCTTTCAAGTTCATCTTAGAACGTAGGATTTTATTTCGAAAGTGTACTAAATCTTACCTTTCTCACAGCAGGGTGTTCACATTACAAAACTGCAATTTTTATTTGCCCATCAACTGGGCTTTTGGTGGAAATTACACACCACCAGCAGCATGATGTCCGCAAGTGTGGAAAAGAGTGAGGGGGGCGACAAGAAGACGACAAGTTGTTATTCTATTGGTATGTACTGTCTCTTTATATTGTTTTAAAGACTGTTCTTTCAAGTTCATCTTAGAATGTAGGATTTTGTTTCCAAAGTGTAGTAAATCTTTCCTTTCTCACAGCAGGTTGTTCACATTACAAGGCTGCAATTTTTATTTGCCCATCAACTGGGCTTTTGGTGGAACTGACACACCACCAGCAGCATGATGTCCGCAAGAGTGGAAATGAAAGGGGGGGGGGGGACAAGAAGACGACAAGTTGTTATTCTATTGGTATGTACTGTCTCTTTATATTGTTTTAAAGATTGTTCTCTCAAGTTCATCTTAGAACGTAGGATTTTATTTCCAAAGTGTAGTAAATCTTTCCTTTCTCACAGCAGGGTGTTAACATTACAAAGCTGCAATTTTTATTTGCCCATCATCTGGGCTTTTGGTGGAAATGACACACCACCAGCAGCATGATGTCCGCAAGAGTGGAAAAGATCGGGGGGGGGGGGGGGGGGGGGGGGGGGGGACAAGAAGACGACAAGTTGTTATTCTATTGGTTTGTACTGTCTCTTTATATTGTTTTAAAAATTGTTCTTTCAAGTTCATCTTAGAATGTAGGATTTTGTTTCCGAAGTGTAGTAAATCTTTCCTTTCTCACAGCAGGTTGTTCATATTACAAGGCTGCAATTTTTATTTGCCCATCAACTGGGCTTTTGGTGGAAATGACACACCACCAGCAGCATGATGTCAGCAAGAGTGGAAACGAGGGGGGGGGGGGGGGCGGGGCAACAAGAAGACGGCAAGTTGTTATTCTATTGGTATGTACTGTCTCTTTATATTGTTTTAAAGATTGTTCTTTCAAGTTCATCTTAGAACGTAGGATTTTATTTCCAAAGTGTAGTAAATCTTTCCTTTCTCACGGCAGGGTGTTCACATTACAAGGCTGCAATTTTTATTTGCCCATCAACTGGGCTTTTGATGGAAATGACACACCACCAGCAGCATGATGTACGCAAGAGTGGTAACGAGGGGGGGGGGGGGGGGCAACAAGAAGACGACAAGTTGTTATTCTATTGGTATGTACTGTCTCTTTATATTGTTTTAAAGATTGTTCTTTCAAGTTCATCTTAGAACGTAGGACTTTATTTCCAAAGTGTAGTAAATCATTCCTTTCTCACGGCAGGGTGTTCACATTACAAGGCTGCAATTTCTATTTGCCCATCAACTGGGCTTTTGGTGGAAATGACACACCACCAGCAGCATGATGTCAGCAAGAGTGGAAACGAGGGGGGGGGGGGGGGGCAACAAGAAGACGACAAGTTGTTATTCTATTGGAATGTACTGTCTCTTTATATTGTTTTAAAGATTGTTCTTTCAAGTTCATCTTAGAACGTAGGACTTTATTTCCAATGTGTGGTAAATCTTTCCTTTCTCACAGCAGGGTGTTCACATTACAAGTCTGCAATTTTTATTTGCCCATCAACTGGGCTTTTGGTGGAAATGACACACCACGAGCAGCATGATGTCAGCAAGAGTGGAAACGAGGGGGGGGGGGGCGGGGCAACAAGAAGACGACAAGTTAATTATTCTATTGGTATGTACTATCTCTTTATATTGTTTTAAAGATTGTTCTTTCAAGTTCATCTTAGAACGTAGGATTTTATTTCCAAAGTGTAGTAAATCTTTCCTTTCTCACAGCAGGGTGTTCACATTACAAGGCTGCAATTTTTATTTGCCCATCAACTGGGCTTTTGGTGGAAATGACACACCACCAGCAGCATGATGTACGCAAGAGTGGAAACAAGGGGGGGGGGGGGGGGGGCAACAAGAAGACGACAAGTTGTTATTCTATTGGTATGTACTGTCTCTTTATATTGTTTTAAAGATTGTTCTTTCAAGTTCATCTTAGAACGTAGGACTTTATTTCCAAAGTGTGGTAAATCTTTCCTTTCTCACAGCAGGGTGTTCACATTACAAGTCTGCAATTTTTATTTGCCCATTAACTGGGCTTTTGGTGGAAATGACACACCACCAGCAGCATGATGTCCTCGAGAGATAAATGTGGGGGGGAGGGGGGAACATGAAGACAACAAGTTGGTATTCTATTGGTATGTACTGTCTCTTTATATTGTTTTAAAGATTGTTCTTTCAAGTTCATCTTAGAACGTAGGATTTTATTTCCAAGGTGTGGTAAATCTTTCCTTTCTCACAGCAGGGTGTTCACATTACAAGTCTGCAATTTTTATTTGCCCATCAACTGGGCTTTTGGTGGAAATGACACACCACCAGCAGCATGATGTCAGCAAGAGTGGAAACGAGGGGGTGGGGGGGCGGGGCAACAAGAAGACGACAAGTTAATTATTCTATTGGTATGTACTGTCTCTTTATATTGTTTTAAAGATTGTTCTTTCAAGTTCATCTTAGAACGTAGGATTTTATTTCCAAAGTGTAGTAAATCTTTCCTTTCTCATAGCAGGGTGTTCACATTACAAGGCTGCAATTTTTATTTGCCCATCAACTGGGCTTTTGGTGGAAATGACACACCACCAGCAGCATGATGTACGCAAGAGTGGAAACGAGGGGGGAGGGGGGGGGGGCAACAAGAAGACGACAAGTTGTTATTCTATTGGTATGTACTGTCTCTTTATATTGTTTTAAAGATTGTTCTTTCAAGTTCATCTTAGAACGTAGGACTTTATTTCCAAAGTGTGGTAAATCTTTCCTTTCTCACAGCAGGGTGTTCACATTACAAGTCTGCAATTTTTATTTGCCCATTAACTGGGCTTTTGGTGGAAATGACACACCACCAGCAGCATGATGTCCTCGAGAGATAAATGTGGGGGGGAGGGGGGAACATGAAGACAACAAGTTGGTATTCTATTGGTATGTACTGTCTCTTTATATTGTTTTAAAGATTGTTCTTTCAAGTTCATCTTAGAACGTAGGACTTTATTTCCAAAGTGTAGTAAATCATTCCTTTCTCACGGCAGGGTGTTCACATTACAAGGCTGCAATTTTTATTTGCCCATCAACTGGGCTTTTGGTGGAAATGACACACCACCAGCAGCATGATGTCAGCAAGAGTGGAAACGAGGGGGGCGGGGGGGGGAGCCAACAAGAAGACGACAAGTTGTTATTCTATTGGTATGTACTGTCTCTTTATATTGTTTTAAAGATTGTTCTTTCAAGTTCATCTTAGAACGTAGGACTTTATTTCCAAAGTGTGGTAAATCTTTCCTTTCTCACAGCAGGGTGTTCACATTACAAGTCTGCAATTTTTATTTGCCCATCAACTGGGCATTTGGTGGAAATGACACACCACCAGCAGCATGATGTCAGCAAGAGCGGAAACGAGGGGGGGGGGGGGCGGGGCAACAAGAAGAGGACAAGTAAATTATTCTATTGGTAAGTACTGTCTCTTTATATTGTTTTAAAGATTGTTCTTTCAAGTACATCTTAGAACGTAGGATTTTATTTCCAAAGTGTAGTAAATCTTTCCTTTCTCACAGCAGGGTGTTCACATTACAAGGCTGCAATTTTTATTTGCCCATCAACTGGGCTTTTGGTGGAAATGACACACCACCAGCAGCACGATTTACGCAAGAGTGGAAACGAGGGGGGGGGGGGGGGGCAACAAGAAGACGACAAGTTGTTATTCTATTGGTATGTACTGTCTCTTTATATTGTTTTAAAGATTGTTCTTTCAAGTTCATCTTAGTACGTATGACTTTATTTCCAAGGTGTGGTAAATCTTTCCTTTCTCACAGCAGGGTGTTCACATTACAAGTCTGCAATTTTCATTTGCCCATTAACTGGGCTTTTGGTGGAAATGACACACCACCAGCAGCATGATGTCCTCGAGAGATAAATGTGGGGGGGAGGGGGGAACATGAAGACAACAAGTTGGTATTCTATTGGTATGTACTGTCTCTTTATATTGTTTTAAAGATTGTTCTTAAAAGTTCATCTTAGAACGTAGGGTTTTGTTTCCAAAGTGTGGTAAATCTTTCCTTTCTCACAGCAGGGTGTTCACATTACAAGTCTGCAATTTTTATTTGCCCATCAACTGGGCTTTTGGTGGAAATGACACACCACCAGCAGCATGATGTACGCATGAGTGTAAACGAGGGGGGGGTGGGTGGGGGGCAACAAGAAGACGACAAGTTGTTATTCTATTGGTATGTACTGTCTCTTTATATTGTTTTAAAGATTGTTCTTTCACGTTCATCTTAGAACGTAGGATTTTATTTCCAAAGTGTAGTAAATCTTTCCTTTCTCACAGCAGGTTGTTTACATTAAAAGGCTGCAATTTCTATTTGCCCATCAACTGGGCTTTTGGTGGAAATTACACACCACCAGCAGCATGATGTCCGCAAGAGTGGAAACGAGTGGGGGGGGGGGGGGGGGGGGGGGGGAAAGAAGACGACAAGTTGTTATTCTATTGGTATGTACTGTCTCTTTATATTGTTTTAAAGATTGTTCTTTCAAGTTCATCTTAGAACATAGGATTTTATTTCCAAAGTGTACTAAATCTTTCCTTTCTCACAGCAAGGTGTTCACATTACAAGGCTGCAATTTTTATTTGGCCATCAACTGGGCTTTTGGTGGAAATGACACACCACCAGCAGCATGATGTCAGCAAGAGTGGAAACGAGAGGGTGGGGGGGAGACAAGAACACGACAAGTTGTTATTCTATTGGTATGTACTGTCTCTTTATATTGTTTTAAAGATTGTTCTTTCAAGTTCATCTTAGAACGTAGGATTTTATTTCCAAAGTGTGGTAAATCTTTCGTTTCTCACAGCAGGGTGTTCATATTACAAGTCTGCAATTTTTATTTTCCCATCAACTGGGCTTTTGGTGGAAATGACACACCACCAGCAGCATGATGTCCGCAAGAGTGGAAATGAGGGTTGGGGGGCCGACAAGAAGACGACAAGTTGTTATTCTATTGGTATGTACTGTCTCTTTATATTGTTTTAAAGATTGTTCTTTCAAGTTCATCTTAGAATGTAGGATTTTATTATCAAAGTGTGGTAAATCTTTCCTTTCTCACGGCAGGGTGTTCATATTACAAGGCTGCAATTTTTATTTGCCCATCTACTGGGCTTTTGGTGGAAATGACACACCACCTGCAGCATGATGTACGCAAAACGTGTGTGGAGGGGGGGGGGGGGGGGGGGGGGGGAAGAGAAGACGACAAGTTGTTATTCCATTGGTATGTACTGTCTCTTTATATTGTTTTAAAGATTGTTCTTTCAAGTTCATCTTAGAATGTAGGATTTTATTTTCAAAGTGTGGTAAATCTTTCCTTTCTCATATCAGGGTGTTCACATTGCAAGGGTGCAATTTTTATTTGCCCATCAACTGGGCTTTTGGTGGAAATGACACACCACCAGCAGCATGATGTCCGCAAGAGTGGAAATGAGGGTTGGGGGGCCGACAAGAAGACGACAAGTTTTTATTCTATTGGTATGTACTGTCTCTTTATATTGTTTTAAAGATTGTTCTTTGAAGTTCATCTTAGAACATAGGACTTTATTTCCAAAGTGTACTAAATCTTTCCTTTCTCACAGCAGGGTGTTCACATTACAAGGCGGCAATTTTTATTTGCCCATTAACTGGGCTTTTGGTGGAAATGACACACCACCAGCAGCATGATGTCCTCGAGAGATAAATGGGGGGGGGGGGGGGGGGGGGAGGGGGGAACAAGAAGACAACAAGTTGGTATTCTATTGGTATGTACTGTCTCGTTATATTGTTTTAAAGGATGGTCTTTCAAGTTCATCTTAGAATGTAGGATTTTATTTCCAAAGTGTAGTAAATCTTTTCTTTCTCACAGCAGGGTGTTCACATTACAAGGCTGCAATTTTTATTTGCCCATCAACTGGACTTTTGGTGGAAATGACACACCACCAGCAGCATGATGTACGCAAGAGTGGAAACGAGGGGGGGGGGGGCAACAAGAAGACGACAAGTTGTTATTCTATTGGTAAGTACTGTCTCTTTATATTGTTTTAAAGATTGTTCTTTCAAGTTCATCTTAGAATATAGGATTTCATTTCCAAAGTGTAGTAAATTTTTCCTTTCTCACAGCAGGGTGTTCACATTACAAGGCTGCTATTTTTATTTGCCGATCAACTTGGCTTTCGGTGGAAATGACACACCACCAGCAGCATGATGTACGCAAGAGTGGAAACGAGGGGGGCGGGGGCAACAAGAAGACGACAAGTTGTTATTCTATTGGTATGTACTGTCTCTTTATATTGTTTTAAAGATTGGTCTTTCAAGTTCATCTTAGAACGTAGGATTTTATTTCCAAAGTGTGGTAAATCTTTCGTTTCTCACAGCAGGGTGTTCATATTACAAGTCTGCAATTTTTATTTTCCCATCAACTGGGCTTTTGGTGGAAATGACACACCACCAGCAGCATGATGTCCGCAAGAGTGGAAATGAGGGTTGGGGGGCCGACAAGAAGACGACAAGTTGTTATTCTATTGGTATGTACTGTCTCTTTATATTGTTTTAAAGATTGTTCTTTCAAGTTCATCTTAGAATGTAGGATTTTATTATCAAAGTGTGGTAAATCTTTCCTTTCTCACGGCAGGGTGTTCATATTACAAGGCTGCAATTTTTATTTGCCCATCTACTGGGCTTTTGGTGGAAATGACACACCACCTGCAGCATGATGTACGCAAAACGTGTGTGGAGGGGACGGGGGGGGGGGGGGGGGGGGGGGAAGAGAAGACGACAAGTTGTTATTCCATTGGTATGTACTGTCTCTTTATATTGTTTTAAAGATTGTTCTTTCAAGTTCATCTTAGAATGTAGGATTTTATTTTCAAAGTGTGGTAAATCTTTCCTTTCTCATATCAGGGTGTTCACATTGCAAGGGTGCAATTTTTATTTGCCCATCAACTGGGCTTTTGGTGGAAATGACACACCACCAGCAGCATGATGTCCGCAAGAGTGGAAATGAGGGTTGGGGGGCCGACAAGAAGACGACAAGTTTTTATTCTATTGGTATGTACTGTCTCTTTATATTGTTTTAAAGATTGTTCTTTGAAGTTCATCTTAGAACATAGGACTTTATTTCCAAAGTGTACTAAATCTTTCCTTTCTCACAGCAGGGTGTTCACATTACAAGGCGGCAATTTTTATTTGCCCATTAACTGGGCTTTTGGTGGAAATGACACACCACCAGCAGCATGATGTCCTCGAGAGATAAATGGGGGTGGGGGGGGGGGGGGGGGAGGGGGGAACAAGAAGACAACAAGTTGGTATTCTATTGGTATGTACTGTCTCGTTATATTGTTTTAAAGGATGGTCTTTCAAGTTCATCTTAGAATGTAGGATTTTATTTCCAAAGTGTAGTAAATCTTTTCTTTCTCACAGCAGGGTGTTCACATTACAAGGCTGCAATTTTTATTTGCCCATCAACTGGACTTTTGGTGGAAATGACACACCACCAGCAGCATGATGTACGCAAGAGTGGAAACGAGGGGGGGGGGGGGGGCAACAAGAAGACGACAAGTTGTTATTCTATTGGTAAGTACTGTCTCTTTATATTGTTTTAAAGATTGTTCTTTCAAGTTCATCTTAGAATATAGGATTTCATTTCCAAAGTGTAGTAAATTTTTCCTTTCTCACAGCAGGGTGTTCACATTACAAGGCTGCTATTTTTATTTGCCGATCAACTTGGCTTTCGGTGGAAATGACACACCACCAGCAGCATGATGTACGCAAGAGTGGAAACGAGGGGGGCGGGGGCAACAAGAAGACGACAAGTTGTTATTCTATTGGTATGTACTGTCGCTTTATATTGTTTTAAAGATTGTTCTTTCAAGTTCATCTTAGAACGTAGGATTTTATTTCCAAAGTGTGGAAAATCTTTCCTTTCTCACAGCAGGGTGTTCACATTACAAGTCTGCAATTATTATTTGCCCATCAACTGGGCTTTTGGTGGAAATGACACACCACCAGCAGCATGATGTACGCAAGAGTGGAAACGAGTGGGGGGGGGTGGGGGGGCAACAAGAAAACGAGAAGTTGTTATTCTATTGGTATGTACTGTCTCTTTATATTGTTTTAAAGATTGTTCTTTCAAGTTCATCTTAGAACGTAGGATTTTATTTCCAAAGTGTGGTAAATCTTTCCTTTCTCACAGCAGGGTGTTCACATTACAAGTCTGCAATTTTTATTTGCCCATCAACTGGGCTTTTGGTGGAAATGACACACCACCAGCAATACACAAGAGTGGAAACGAGGGGGGGGGGGCGACAAGAAGACGACAAGTTGTTATTCTATTGGTATGTACTGCCTCTTTATATTGTTTTAAAGATTGTTCTTTCAAGTTCATCATAGAATATAGGATTTCATTTCCAATGTGTAGTAAATTTTTCCTTTCTCACAGCAGGGTGTTCGCATTACAAGGCTGCAATTTTTATTTGCCGATCAACTGGGCTTTTGGTGGAAATGACACACCACCTGCAGCATGATGTACGCAAGAGTGGAAACGAGGGGGGGGGGGGTGGGGGGACAAGAAGACGACAAGTTGTTATTCTATTGGTATGTACTGTCTCTTTATATTGTTTAAAAGATTGTTCTTTCAAGTTCATCTTAGAATGTAGGATTTTATTTCCAAAGTGTAGTAAATTTTTCCTTTCTCACATCAGGGTGTTCACATTACAAGGGTGCAATTTTTATTTGCCCATCAACTGGGCTTTTGGTGGAAATGACACACCACCAGCAGCATGATGTCCGCAAGAGTGGAAACGAGGGATGGGGGGGGGACAAGAAGATGACAAGTTGTTATTCTATTGGTATGTACTGTCTCTTTATATTGTTTTAAAGATTGTTCTTTGAAGTTCATCTTAGAACATAGGACTTTATTTCCAAAGTGTACTAAATCTTTCCTTTCTCACAGCAGGGTGTTCACATTACAAGGCTGCAAATTTTATTTGCCCATTAACTGGGCTTTTGGTGGAAATGACACACCACCAGCAGCATGATGTCCTCGAGAGATAAATGGGGGGGGGAGTGGGGAACAAGAAGACATCAAGTTGGTATTCTATTGGTATGTACTGTCACGTTATATTGTTTTAAAGGATGTTCTATCAAGTTCATCCTAGAATGTAGGATTTTATTTCCAAAGTGTAGTAAATCTTTCCTTTCTCACAGCAGGGTGTTCACATTACTAGGCTGCAATTTTTATTTGCCCATCAACTGGGCTTTTGGTGGAAATGACACACAACCAGCAGCATGATGTACGCAAGAGTGGAAACGAGGGGGGGGGGGGGGCAACAAGAAGACGACAAGTTGTTATTCTATTGGTATGTACTGTCTCTCTATATTGTTTTAAAGATTGTTCTTTCAAGTTCATCTTAGAATTTAGGATTTCATTTCCATAGTGAAGTAAATTTTTCCTTTCTCACAGCAGGGTGTTCACATTACAAGGCTGCAATTTTTATTTGCCGATCAACTTGGCTTTCGGTGGAAATGACACACCACCAGCAGCATGATATACGCAAGAGTGGAAACGAGGGAGGGGGGGGGGGGCAACAAGAAGACGACAAGTTGTTATTCTATTGGTATGTACTGTCTCTTTATATTGTTTTAAAGATTGTTCTTTCAAGTTCATCTTAGAATATAGGATTTCATTTCCAAAGTGTAGTAAATTTTTCCTTTCTCACAGCAGGGTGTTCACATTACAAGGCTGCAATTTTTATTTGCCCATCAACTGGGCTTTTGGTGGAAATGACACACCACCAGCAGCATGATGTACGCAAGAGTGGAAACGAGGGGGGGGGAACAAGAAGACGACAAGTTGTTATTCTATTGGCATGTACTGTCTCTTTATATTGTTTTAATGATTGTTCTTTCAAGTTCATCTTAGAACGTAGGACTTTATTTCCAAAGTGTGGTAAATCTTTCCTTTCTCACAGCAGGGTGTTCACATTACAAGTCTGCAATTTTTATTTGCCCATCAACTGGGCTTTTGGTGAAAATGACACACCACCAGCAGAATGATGTACGCGAAACGTGTGTGGGGGCGGAGGGGGGGGGGAAGAGAAGACGACAAATTGTTATTCTATTGGTATGTACTGCCTCTTTATATTGTTTTAAAGATTGTTCTTTCAAGTTCATCTTAGAATGTAGGATTTTATTTTCAAAGTGTGGTAAATCTTTCCTTTCTCACATCAGGGTGTTCACATTACAAGGGTGCAATTTTCATTTGCCCATCATCTGGGCTTTTGGTGGAAATGACACACCACCAGCAGCATGATGTCTGCAAGAGTGGAAACGAGGGTTGGGGGGGGGGGGGACAAGAAGACGACAAGTTGTTATTCTATTGGTATGTACTGTCTCTTTATATTGTTTTAAAGATTGTTCTTTCAAGTTCATCTTAGAACATAGGACTTTATTTCCAAAGTGTACTAAATCTTTCCTTTCTCACAGCAGGGTGTTCACATTACAAGGCTGCAAATTTTATTTGCCCATTAACTGGGCTTTTGGTGGAAATGACACACCACCAGCAGCATGATGTCCTCGAGAGATAAATGGGGGGGGGGGGGGGGGGAACAAGAAGAAAACAAGTTGGTATTCTATTGGTATGTACTGTCTCGTTATATTGTTTTAAAGGATGTTCTATCAAGTTCATCTTAGAATGTAGGATTTTATTTCCAAAGTGTAGTAAATCTTTCCTTTCTCACAGCAGGGTGTTCACATTACAAGGCTGCAATTTTTATTTGCCCATCAACTGGGCTTTTGGTGGAAATGACACACCACCAGCAGCATGATGTACGCAAGAGTGGAAACGAGGGGTGGGGGGGGGCAACAGGAAGACGACAAGTTGTTATTCTATTGGTAAGTACTGTCTCTTTATATTGTTTTAAAGATTGTTCTTTCAAGTTCATCTTAGAATATAGGATTTCATTTCCAAAGTGTAGTAAATTTTTCCTTTCTCACAGCAGGGTGTTCACATTACGAGGCTGCAATTTTTATTTGCCGATCAACTTGGCTTTCGGTGGAAATGACACACCACCAGCAGCATGATGTACGCAAGAGTGGAAACGAGGGGGGGGGGGGCAACAAGAAGACGACAAGTTGTTATTCTATTGGTATGTACTGTCTCTTTATATTGTTTTAAAGATTGTTCTTTCAAGTTCATCTTAGAACATAGGATTTTATTTCCAAAGTGTACTAAATCTTTCCTTTCTCACAGCAAGGTGTTCACATTACAAGGCTGCAATTTTTATTTGGCCATCAACTGGGCTTTTGGTGGAAATTACACACCACCAGCAGCATGATGTCCGCAAGAGTGGAAACGAGAGGCATGTGGGGGGGACAAGAAGACGACAAGTTGTTATTCTATTGGTATGTACTGTCTCTTTATATTGTTTTAAAGATTGTTCTTTCAAGTTCATCTTAGAACGTAGGATTTTATTTCCAAAGTGTGGTAAATCTTTCCTTTCTCACAGCAGGGTGTTCACATTACAAGTCTGCAATTTTTATTTGCCCATCAACTGGGCTTTTGGTGGAAATGACACACCACCAGCAATACACAAGAGTGGAAACGAGGGGGGGGGGGCGACAAGAAGACGACAAGTTGTTATTCTATTGGTATGTACTGCCTCTTTATATTGTTTTAAAGATTGTTCTTTCAAGTTCATCATAGAATATAGGATTTCATTTCCAATGTGTAGTAAATTTTTCCTTTCTCACAGCAGGGTGTTCGCATTACAAGGCTGCAATTTTTATTTGCCGATCAACTGGGCTTTTGGTGGAAATGACACACCACCAGCAGCATGATGTACGCAAGAGTGGAAACGAGGGGGGGGGGGGGTGGGGGGACAAGAAGACGACAAGTTGTTATTCTATTGGTATGTACTGTCTCTTTATATTGTTTAAAAGATTGTTCCTTCAAGTTCATCTTAGAATGTAGGATTTTATTTCCAAAGTGTAGTAAATTTTTCCTTTCTCACATCAGGGTGTTCACATTACAAGGGTGCAATTTTTATTTGCCCATCAACTGGGCTTTTGGTGGAAATGACACACCACCAGCAGCATGATGTCCGCAAGAGTGGAAACGAGGGATGGGGGGGGGACAAGAAGATGACAAGTTGTTATTCTATTGGTATGTACTGTCTCTTTATATTGTTTTAAAGATTGTTCTTTGAAGTTCATCTTAGAACATAGGACTTTATTTCCAAAGTGTACTAAATCTTTCCTTTCTCACAGCAGGGTGTTCACATTACAAGGCTGCAAATTTTATTTGCCCATTAACTGGGCTTTTGGTGGAAATGACACACCACCAGCAGCATGATGTCCTCGAGAGATAAATGGGGGGGGGAGTGGGGAACAAGAAGACATCAAGTTGGTATTCTATTGGTATGTACTGTCACGTTATATTGTTTTAAAGGATGTTCTATCAAGTTCATCCTAGAATGTAGGATTTTATTTCCAAAGTGTAGTAAATCTTTCCTTTCTCACAGCAGGGTGTTCACATTACTAGGCTGCAATTTTTATTTGCCCATCAACTGGGCTTTTGGTGGAAATGACACACAACCAGCAGCATGATGTACGCAAGAGTGGAAACGAGGGGGGGGGGGGGCAACAAGAAGACGACAAGTTGTTATTCTATTGGTATGTACTGTCTCTCTATATTGTTTTAAAGATTGTTCTTTCAAGTTCATCTTAGAATTTAGGATTTCATTTCCATAGTGAAGTAAATTTTTCCTTTCTCACAGCAGGGTGTTCACATTACAAGGCTGCAATTTTTATTTGCCGATCAACTTGGCTTTCGGTGGAAATGACACACCACCAGCAGCATGATATACGCAAGAGTGGAAACGAGGGAGGGGGGGGGGGCAACAAGAAGACGACAAGTTGTTATTCTATTGGTATGTACTGTCTCTTTATATTGTTTTAAAGATTGTTCTTTCAAGTTCATCTTAGAATATAGGATTTCATTTCCAAAGTGTAGTAAATTTTTCCTTTCTCACAGCAGGGTGTTCACATTACAAGGCTGCAATTTTTATTTGCCCATCAACTGGGCTTTTGGTGGAAATGACACACCACCAGCAGCATGATGTACGCAAGAGTGGAAACGAGGGGGGGGGGAACAAGAAGACGACAAGTTGTTATTCTATTGGCATGTACTGTCTCTTTATATTGTTTTAATGATTGTTCTTTCAAGTTCATCTTAGAACGTAGGACTTTATTTCCAAAGTGTGGTAAATCTTTCCTTTCTCACAGCAGGGTGTTCACATTACAAGTCTGCAATTTTTATTTGCCCATCAACTGGGCTTTTGGTGAAAATGACACACCACCAGCAGAATGATGTACGCGAAACGTGTGTGGGGGCGGAGGGGGGGGGGGAAGAGAAGACGACAAATTGTTATTCTATTGGTATGTACTGCCTCTTTATATTGTTTTAAAGATTGTTCTTTCAAGTTCATCTTAGAATGTAGGATTTTATTTTCAAAGTGTGGTAAATCTTTCCTTTCTCACATCAGGGTGTTCACATTACAAGGGTGCAATTTTCATTTGCCCATCATCTGGGCTTTTGGTGGAAATGACACACCACCAGCAGCATGATGTCTGCAAGAGTGGAAACGAGGGTTGGGGGGGGGGGGGGACAAGAAGACGACAAGTTGTTATTCTATTGGTATGTACTGTCTCTTTATATTGTTTTAAAGATTGTTCTTTCAAGTTCATCTTAGAACATAGGATTTTATTTCCAAAGTGTACTAAATCTTTCCTTTCTCACAGCAAGGTGTTCACATTACAAGGCTGCAATTTTTATTTGGCCATCAACTGGGCTTTTGGTGGAAATGACACACCACCAGCAGCATGATGTCAGCAAGAGTGGAAACGAGGGGTGGGGGGGAGACAAGAACACGACAAGTTGTTATTCTATTGGTATGTACTGTCTCTTTATATTGTTTTAAAGATTGTTCTTTCAAGTTCATCATAGGACTTTATTTCCAAAGTGTGGTAAATCTTTCCTTTCTCACAGCAGGGTGTTCACATTACAAGTCTGCAATTTTTATTTGCCCATCAACTGAGCTTTTGGTGAAAATGAGACACCACCAGCAGAATGATGTACGCGAAACGTGTGTGGGGGGTGAGGGGGGGGGGGGGGGAAGAGAAGACGACAAATTGTTATTCTATTGGTATGTACTGTCTCTTTATATTGTTTTAAAGATTGTTCTTTCAAGTTCATCTTAGAATGTAGGATTTTATTTTCAAAGTGTGGTAAATCTTTCCTTTCTCACATCAGGGTGTTCACATTACAATGGTGCAATTTTTATTTGCCCATCATCTGGGTTTTTGGTGGAAATGACACACCACCAGCAGCATGATGTCCGCAAGAGTGGAAACGAGGGTTGGGGGGGGGACAAGAAGACGACAAGTTGTTATTCTATTGGTATGTTCTGTCTCTTTATATTGTTTTGAAGATTGTTCTTTCAAGTTCATCTTAGAACACAGGACTTTATTTCCAAAGTGTACTAAATCTTTCCTTTCTCACAGCAGGGTGTTCACATTACAAGGCTGCAATTTTTATTTGCCCATTAACTGGGCTTTTGGTGGAAATGACACACCACCAGCAGCATGATGTCCTCGAGAGATAAATGGGGGGGGGGGGGGGGGAGGGGTGAACAAGAAGAAAACAAGTTGGTATTCTATTGGTATGTACTGTCTCGTTATATTGTTTTAAAGGATGTTCTTTCAAGTTCATCTTAGAATGTAGGATTTTATTTCCAAAGTGTAGTAAATCTTTCCTTTCTCACAGCAGGGTGTTCACATTACAAGGCTGCAATTTTTATTTGCCCATCAACTGGGCTTTTGGTGGAAATGACACACCACCAGGAGCATGATGTACGCAAGAGTGGAAACGAGGGGGGGGGAACAAGAAGACGACAAGTTGTTATTCTATTGGTATGTACTGTCTCTTTATATTGTTTTAAAGATTGTTCTTTCAAGTTCATCTTAGAACGTAGGACTTTATTTCCAAAGTGTGGTAAATCTTTCCTTTCTCACAGCAGGGTGTTCACATTACAAGTCTGCAATTTTTATTTGCCCATCAACTGGGCTTTTGGTGAAAATGACACACCACCAGCAGAATGATGTACGCAAAACGTGTGTGGGGGGGGAGGGGGGGGGGGGGGAAGAGAAGACGACAAATTGTTATTCTATTGGTATGTACTGTCTCTTTATATTGTTTTAAAGATTGTTCTTTCAAGTTCATCTTAGAATGTAGGATTTTATTTTCAAAGTGTGGTAAATCTTTCCTTTCTCACATCAGGGTGTTCACATTACAAGGGTGCAATTTTCATTTGCCCATCATCTGGGCTTTTGGTGGAAATGACACACCACCAGCAGCATGATGTCTGCAAGAGTGGAAACGAGGGTTGGGGGGGGGGGACAAGAAGACGACAAGTTGTTATTCTATTGGTATGTACTGTCTCTTTATATTGTTTTAAAGATTGTTCTTTCAAGTTCATCTTAGAACATAGGACTTTATTTCCAAAGTGTACTAAATCTTTCCTTTCTCACAGCAGGGTGTTCACATTACAAGGCTGCAATTTTTATTTGCCCATCAACTGGGCTTTTGGTGGAAATGACACACCACCAGCAGCATGATGTACGCAAGAGTGGAAACGAGGGGGGGGGGGGGGGCAACAGGAAGACGACAAGTTGTTATTCTATTGGTAAGTACTGTCTCTTTATATTGTTTTAAAGATTGTTCTTTGAAGTTCATCTTAGAATATAGGATTTTATTTCCAAAGTGTAGTAAATTTTTCCTTTCTCACAGCAGGGTGTTCACATTACGAGGCTGCAATTTTTATTTGCCGATCAACTTGGCTTTCGGTGGAAATGACACACCACCAGCAGCATGATGTACGCAAGAGTGGAAACGAGGGGGGGGGGGGGGGCAACAAGAAGACGACAAGTTGTTATTCTATTGGTAGGTACTGTCTCTTTATATTGTTTTAAAGATTGTTCTTTCAAGTTCATCTTAGAACGTAGGATTTTATTTCCAAAGTGTAGTAAATCTTTCCTTTCTCACAGTAGGTTGTTTACATTAAAAGGCTGCAATTTCTATTTGCCCATCAACTGGGCTTTTGGTGGAAATTACACACCACCAGCAGCATGATGTCCGCAAGAGTGGAAACGAGAGGCATGTGGGGGGGACAAGAAGACGACAAGTTGTTATTCTATTGGTATGTACTGTCTCTTTATATTGTTTTAAAGATTGTTCTTTCAAGTTCATCTTAGAACATAGGATTTTATTTCCAAAGTGTACTAAATCTTTCCTTTCTCACAGCAAGGTGTTCACATTACAAGGCTGCAATTTTTATTTGGCCATCAACTGGGCTTTTGGTGGAAATGACACACCACCGGCAGCATGATGTCAGCAAGAGTGGAAACGAGGGGGTGGGAGGGAGACAAGAACACGACAAGTTGTTATTCTATTGGTATGTACTGTCTCTTTATATTGTTTTAAAGATTGTTCTTTCAAGTTCATCTTAGAACGTAGGATTTTATTTCCAAAGTGTGGTAAATCTTTCCTTACTCACAGCAGGGTGTTCACATTACAAGTCTGCAATTTTTATTTGCCCATCAACTGGGCTTTTGGTAAAAATGACACACCACCAGCAGCATGATGTACGCAAGAGTGGAAACGAGGAGGGGGGGGGGGGGGGGACAAGAAGACGACAAGTTGTTATTCTATTGGTATGTACTGTCTCTTTATATTGTTTTAAAGATTGTTCTTTCAAGTTCATCTTAGAATATAGGATTTCATTTCCAAAGTGTAGTAAATTTTTCCTTTCTCACAGCAGGGTGTTCACATTACAAGGCTGCAATTTTTATTTGCCGATCAACTGGGCTTTTGGTGGAAATGACACACCACCAGCAGCATGATGTACGCAAGAGTGGAAACGAGGGGGGGCGGGCAACAAGAAGACGACAAGTTGTTATTCTATTGGTATGTACTGTCTCTTTATATTGTTTTAAAGATTGTTCTTTCAAGTTCATCTTAGAACGTAGGACTTTATTTCCAAAGTGTGGTAAATCTTTCCTTTCTCACAGCAGGGTGTTCACATTACAAGTCTGCAATTTTTATTTGCCCATCAACTGGGCTTTTGGTGAAAATGACACACCACCAGCAGAATGATGTACGCGAAACGTGTGTGGTGGGGGGGGGGGGGGGAAGAGAAGACGACAAATTGTTATTCTATTGGTATGTACTGTCTCTTTATATTGTTTTAAAGATTGTTCTTTCAAGTTCATCTTAGAATGTAGGATTTTATTTTCAAAGTGTGGTAAATCTTTCCTTTCTCACATCAGGGTGTTCACATTACAATGGTGCAATTTTTATTTGCCCATCATCTGGGCTTTTGGTGGAAATGACACACCACCAGCAGCATGATGTCCGCAAGAGTGGAAACGAGGGTTGGGGGGGGGGACAAGAAGACGACAAGTTGTTATTCTATTGGTATGTTCTGTCTCTTTATATTGTTTTAAAGATTGTTCTTTCAAGTTCATCTTAGAACATAGGACTTTATTTCCAAAGTGTACTAAATCTTTCCTTTCTCACAGCAGGGTGTTCACATTACAAGGCTGCAATTTTTATTTGCCCATTAACTGGGCTTTTGGTGGAAATGACACACCACCAGCAGCATGATGTCCTCGAGAGATAAATGGGGGGGGGGGGGGGGGGGGAGGGTAGAACAAGAAGAAAACAAGTTGGTATTCTATTGGTATGTACTGTCTCGTTATATTGTTTTAAAGGATGTTCTTTCAAGTTCATCTTAGAATGTAGGATTTTATTTCCAAAGTGTAGTAAATCTTTCCTTTCTCACAGCAGGGTGTTCACATTACAAGGCTGCAATTTTTATTTGCCCATCAACTGGGCTTTTGGTGGAAATGACACACCACCAGCAGCATGATGTACGCAAGAGTGGAAACGAGGGGGGGGGGGGGGCAACAAGAAGACGACAAGTTGTTATTCTATTGGTAGGTACTGTCTCTTTATATTGTTTTAAAGATTGTTCTTTCAAGTTCATCTTAGAACGTAGGATTTTATTTCCAAAGTGTAGTAAATCTTTCCTTTCTCACAGCAGGTTGTTTACATTAAAAGGCTGCAATTTCTATTTGCCCATCAACTGGGCTTTTGGTGGAAATTACACACCACCAGCAGCATGATGTCCGCAAGAGTGGAAACGAGAGGCGTGTGGGGGGGACAAGAAGACGACAAGTTGTTATTCTATTGGTATGTACTGTCTCTTTATATTGTTTTAAAGATTGTTCTTTCAAGTTCATCTTAGAACATAGGATTTTATTTCCAAAGTGTACTAAATCTTTCCTTTCTCACAGCAAGGTGTTCACATTACAAGGCTGCAATTTTTATTTGGCCATCAACTGGGCTTTTGGTGGAAATGACACACCACCAGCAGCATGATGTACGCAAGAGTGGAAACGAGGGGGGGGGGGGGGGGGGGGGACAAGAAGACGACAAGTTGTTATTCTATTGGTATGTACGGTCTCTTTATATTGTTTTAAAGATTGTTCTTTCAAGTTCATCTTAGAACGTAGGATTTTATTTCGAAAGTGTGGTAAATCTTTCCTTTCTCACAGCAGGGTGTTCACATTACAAGTCTGCAATTTTTATTTGCCCATCAACTGGGCTTTTGGTGGAAATGACACACCACCAGCAGCATGATGTACGCAAAACGGGTGTGGGGGGGGGGGGGGGGTAGGGGGAAGAGAAGACGACAAGTTGTTATTCTATTGGTATGTACTGTCACTTTATATTGTTTTAAAGATTGTTCTTTCAAGTTCATCTTAGAATGTAGGATTTTATTTTCAAAGTGTGGTAAATCTTTCCTTTCTCACATCAGGGTGTTCACATTACAAGGGTGCAATTTTTATTTGCCCATCAACTGGGCTTTTGGTGGAAATGACACACCACCAGCAGCATGATGTCCGCAAGAGTGGAAACGAGGGTTGGGGGGGGGACAAGAAGACGACAAGTTGTTATTCTATTGGTATGTACTGTTTCTTTATATTGTTTTAAAGATTGTTCTTTCAAGTTCATCTTAGAACATAGGACTTTATTTCCAAAGTGTACTAAACCTTTCCTTTCTCACAGCAGTCTGTTCACATTACAAGGCTGCAATTTTTATTTGCCCATTAACTGGGCTTTTGGTGGAAATGACACACCACCAGCAGCATGATGTCCTCGAGAGATAAATGGGGGGGGGGGGGAGGGGGGGAACAAGAAGACAACAAGTTGGTATTCTATTGGTATGTACTGTCTCGTTAAATTGTTTTAAGGGATGTTCTTTCAAGTTCATCTTAGAACGTAGGATTTTATTTCCAAAGTGTAGTAAATCTTTCCTTTCTCACAGCAGGGTGTTCACATAACAAGAGTGCAATTTTTATTTGCCGATCAACTGGGCTTTCGGTGGAAATGACACACCACCAGCAGCATGATGTACGCAAGAAAGGAAACGAGGGGGGGGGGGGGGGGGGGGGGCAACAAGAAGACGACAAGTTGTTATTCTATTGGTATGTACTGTCTCTTTATATTGTTTTAAAGATTGTTCTTTCAAGTTCATCTTAGAACGTAGGATTTTATTTCCAAAGTGTAATAAATCTTTCCTTTCTCACAGCAGGTTGTTTACATTACAAGGCTGCAATTTCTATTTGCCCATCAACTGGGCTTTTGGTGGAAATTACACACCACCAGCAGCATGATGTCCGCAAGAGTGGAAACGAGTGGCGGGGGAGGGGGGGGGGGGTGACAAGAAGACGACAAGTTGTTATTCTATCGGTATGTACTGCCTCTTTATATTGTTTTAAAGATTGTTCTTTCAAGTTCATCTTAGAACATAGGATTTTATTTCCAAAGTGTACTAAATCTTTCCTTTCTCACAGCAGGGTGTTCACATTACAAGGCTGCAATTTTTATTTGGCCATCAACTGGGCTTTTGGTGGAAATGACACACCACCAGCAGCATGATGCCAGCAAGAGTGGTAACGAGGGGGTGGGGGGGAGACAAGAACACGACAAGTTGTTATTCTATTGGTATGTACTGTCTCTTTATATTGTTTTAAAGATTGTTCTTTCAAGTTCATCTTAGAATGTAGGATTTTATTTCCAAAGTGTGGTAAATCTTTCCTTTCTCACAGCAGGGTGTTCACTTTACAAGGCTGCAATTTTTATTTGCCCATCAACTGGGCTTTTGGTGGAAATGACACACCACCAGCAGCATGATGTCAGCAAGAGTGGAAACGAGGGGGGGGGGGGGAGACAAGAAGATGACAAGTTTTTATTCTATTGGTATGTACTGTCTCTTTATATTGTTTTAAAGATTGTTCTTTCAAGTTCATCTTAGAACGTAGGATTTTATTTCCAAAGTGTAGTAAATCATTCCTTTCTCACGGCAGGGTGCTCACATTACAAGTCTGCAATTTTCGTTTGCCCATCAACTGGGCTTTTGGTGGAAATGACACACCACCAGCAGCATGATGTCAGCAATAGTGGAAACGAGGGGGGGGGGGGGGGGGGGGGACAAGAAGACGACAAGTTGTTATTCTATTGGTATGTACTGTCTCTTTATATTGTTTTAAAGATTGTTCTTTCAAGTTCATCTTAGAACATAGGATTTTATTTCCAAAGTGTACTAAATCTTTCCTTTCTCACAGCAAGGTGTTCACATTACAAGGCTGCAATTTGTATTTGGCCATCAACTGGGCTTTTGGTGGAAATGACACACCACCAGCAGCATGATGTCAGCAAGAGTGGAAACGAGAGGGGGGGGGGGGGGGGAGACAAGAACACGACAAGTTGTTATTCTATTGGTATGTACTGTCTCTTTATATTGTTTTAAAGATTGTTCTTTCAAGTTCATCTTAGAATGTAGGATTTTATTTTCAAAGTGTGGTAAATCTTTCCTTTCTCACATCAGGGTGTTCACATTACAAGGGTGCAATTTTTATTTGCCCATCAACTGGCCTTTTGGTGGAAATGACACACCACCAGCAGCATGATGTACGCAAGAGTGGAAACGAGGGGGGGGGGGGGGCAACAAGAAGACGACAAGTTGATATTCTATTGGTATGTACTGTCTCTTTATATTGTTTTAAAGATTGTTCTTTCAAGTTCATCTTAGAACATAGGACTTTATTTCCAAAGTGTACTAAATCTTTCCTTTCTCACAGCAGGGTGTTCACATTACAAGGCTGCAATTTTTATTTGCCCATTAACTGGGCTTTTGGTGGAAATGACACACCACCAGCAGCATGATGTACGCAAGAGTGGAAACGAGGGGGGGGGGGGGCAACAGGAAGACGACAAGTTGTTATTCTATTGGTAAGTACTGTCTCTTTATATTGTTTTAAAGATTGTTCTTTCAAGTTCATCTTAGAATATAGGATTTCATTTCCAAAGTGTAGTAAATTTTTCCTTTCTCACAGCAGGGTGTTCACATTACAAAGCTGCAATTTTTATTTGCCGATCAACTTGGCTTTCTGTGGAAATGACACACCACCAGCAGCATGATGTACGCAAGAGTGGAAACGAGGGGGGGGGGGGGCAACAAGAAGACGACAAGTTGTTATTCTATTGGTAGGTACTGTCTCTTTATATTGTTTTAAAGATTGTTCTTTCAAGTTCATCTTAGAACGTAGGATTTTATTTCCAAAGTGTAGTAAATCTTTCCTCTCTCACAGCAGGTTGTTTACATTAAAAGGCTGCAATTTCTATTTGCCCATCAACTGGGCTTTTGGTGGAAATTACACACCACCAGCAGCATGATGTCCGCAAGAGTGGAAACGAGAGGCGTGGGGGGGGACAAGAAGACGACAAGTTGTTATTCTATTGGTATGTACTGTCTCTTTATATTGTTTTAAAGATTGTTCTTTCAAGTTCATCTTAGAACATAGGATTTTATGTCCAAAGTGTAGTAAATCTTTCCTTTCTCACAGCAAGGTGTTCACATTACAAGGCTGCAATTTTTATTTGGCCATCGACTGGGCTTTTGGTGGAAATGACACACCACCAGCAGCATGATGTCAGCAAGAGTGGAAACGAGGGGGTGGGGGGGAGACAAGAACACGACAAGTTGTTATTCTATTGGTATGTACTGTCTCTTTATATTGTTTTAAAGATTGTTCTTTCAAGTTCATCTTAGAACGTAGGATTTTATTTCCAAAGTGTGGTAAATCTTTCCTTACTCACAGCAGGGTGTTCACATTACAAGTCTGCAATTTTTATTTGCCCATCAACTGGGCTTTTGGTAAAAATGACACACCACCAGCAGCATGATGTACGCAAGAGTGGAAACGAGGGGGGGGGGGGACAAGAAGACGACAAGTTGTTATTCTATTGGTATGTACTGTCTCTTTATATTGTTTTAAAGATTGTTCTTTCAAGTTCATCTTAGAATATAGGATTTCATTTCCAAAGTGTAGTAAATTTTTCCTTTCTCACAGCAGGGTGTTCACATTACAAGGGTGCAATTTTTATTTGCCGATCAACTGGGCTTTTGGTGGAAATGACACACCACCAGCAGCATGATGTACGCAAGAGTGGAAACGAGGGGGGGGGGGGGGGGTGGGGGTGGCAACAAGAAGACGACAAGTTGATATTCTATTGGTATGTACTGTCTCTTTATATTGTTTTAAAGATTGTTCTTTTAAGTTCATCTTAGAACGTAGGATTTTATTTCCAAAGTGTGGTAAATCTTTCCTTTCTCACAGCAGGGTGTTCACATTACAAGTCTGCAATTTTTATTTGCCCATCAACTGGGCTTTTGGTGGAAATGACACACCACCACCAGCATGATGTACGCAAAACGTGTGTGTGTGTGGGGGGGGGGGGGGGGGTAGGGGGAAGAGAAGACGACAAGTTGTTATTCTATTGGTATGTACTGTCACTTTATATTGTTTTAAAGATTGTTCTTTCAAGTTCATCTTAGAATGTAGGATTTTATTTTCAAAGTGTGGTAAATCTTTCCTTTCTCACATCAGGGTGTTCACATTACAAGGGTGCAATTTTTATTTGCCCATCAACTGGGCTTTTTGTGGAAATGACACACCACCAGCAGCATGATGTCCGCAAGAGTGGAAACGAGTGACGGAGGGGAGGGGGGGGGGGGGGGGGGGGACAAGAAGACGACAAGTTGTTATTCTATTGGTAAGTACTGTCTCTTTATATTGTTTTAAAGATTGTTCTTTCAAGTTCATCTTAGAATATAGGATTTCATTTCCAAAGTGTAGTAAATTTTTCCTTTCTCAGAGCAGGGTGTTCACATTACAAGGCTGCAATTTTTATTTGCCGATCAACTGGGCTTTTGGTGGAAATGACACACCACCAGCAGCATGATGTCAGCAAGAGTGGAAACGAGGGGAGGGGGGACAAGAAGACGACAACATGTTACTCTATTGGTATGTACCGTCTCTTTATATTGTTTTAAAGATTGTTGTTTCAAGTTCATCTTAGAATGTAGGATTTTATTTCCAAAGTGTAGTAAATCATTCCTTTCTCACGGCAGGGTGTTCACTTTACAAGGCTGCAATTTTTATTTGCCGATCAACTGGGCTTTTGGTGGAAATGACTCACCACCAGCAGCATGATGTCAGCAAGAGTGGAAATGAGGGGGGGGGGGGGACAAGAAGACGACAACATGTTACTCTATTGGTATGTACCGTCTCTTTATATTGTTTTAAAGATTGTTGTTTCAAGTTCATCTTAGAACGTAGGATTTTATTTCCAAAGTGTAGTAAATCTTTCTTTTCTCACAGCAGGGTGTTCACATTACAAGGCTGCAATTTTCGTTTGCCCATCAACTGGGCTTTTGGTGGAAATGACACACCACCAGCAGCATGATGTCAGCAAGAGTGGAAACGAGGGGGTGGGGGGGAGACAAGAACACGACAAGTTGTTATTCTATTGGTATGTACTGTCTCTTTATATTGTTTTAAAGATTGTTCTTTCAAGTTCATCTTAGAACGTAGGATTTTATTTCCAAAGTGTAGTAAATTTTTCCTTTCTCACAGCAGGGTGTTCACATTACAAGGCTGCAATTTTTATTTGCCGATCAATTGGGCTTTTGGTGGAAATGACACACGACCAGCAGCATGATGTACGCAAGAGTGGTAACGAGGGGGGGGGGGGGGGGAACAAGAAGACGACAAGTTGTCATTCTATTGGTATGTACTGTCTCTTTATATTGTTTTAAAGATTGTTCTTTCAAGTTCATCTTAGAACGTAGGATTTTATTTCCAAAGTGTGGTAAATCTTTCCTTTCTCACAGCAGGGTGTTTACATTACAAGTCTGAATTTTTATTTGCCCATCAACTGGGCTTTTGGTGGAAATGACACACCACCAGCAGCATGATGTACGCAAGAGTGGTAATGAGGGGGGGGGGGGACAAGAAGACGACAAGTTGTTATTCTATTGGTATGTACTGTCTCTTTATATTGTTTTAAAGGTTGTTCTTTCAAGTTCATCTTAGAATGTAGGATTTTATTTCCAAAGTGCAGTAAATTTTTCCTTTCTCACAGCAGGGTGTTCACATTACAAGTCTCCAATTTTTATATGCCCATCAACTGGGCTTTTGGTGGAAATGACGCACCAGCAGCAGCATGATGTCCGCATGAGTGGCAACGAGGGGGGGGGGGGGGGGGGGGCGAGAACAAGAGGATGACAAGTTGTTATTCTATTGGTATGTACTGTCTCTTAATGGTGTTTTAAAGTTTGTTCTTTCAAGTACATCTTAGAACGTAGCATATTATTTCCAAAGTGTAGTAAATCTTTGCTTTCTCACAGCAGGGTGTTCACATTACAGGGCTGCAATTTTTGTATGCCCATCAACTGAGCTTTTGGTGGGAATGACGCATAACAAGAAGCATGATGTCCGCAAGAGTGGCAACGAGGTCGGGGGGTGGCGGGAACAAGAAGATGACAAGTTGTTATTCTATTAGTACATACTGTCTCTTTATGGTGATTTAAAGATTGTTCTTTCAAGTACATATTAGAATGTAGCATTTTATTTCCATAGTGTAGTAATTCTTTGCTTTATGACAGCAGGGTGTTCACATTACAAGGCTGCAATTTTTATATCCCCATCAACTGGGCTTTTGGTGGAAATGACGCACCACCAGCAGCATGGTGTCCGCAAGAGTGGCAACGAGGGGGGGGGCTGGGGGCGGGAACAAGAAGATGACAAGTTGTTTTTCTATTGGTAAGTACTGTCTCTTTATGGTGTTTTAAAGATTGTTCTTTCAAGTACATCTTAGACCGTAGCATTTTATTTCCAAAGTGTAGTAAATCTTTCCTTTCTCACAGCAGGTTGTTTACATTACAAGGCTGCAATTTTTATTTGCCCATCAACTGGGCTTTTGGTGGAAATGACACACCACCAGCAGCATGATGTCAGCAAGAGTGGAAACGAAGGTGGGGGGGGGGGGGGGGGAGACAAGAACGCGACAAGTTGTTATTCTATTGGTATGTACTGTCTCTTTATATTGTTTTAAAGATTGTTCTTTAAAGTTCAGCTTAGAATGTAGGATTTTATTTCCAAAGTGTGGTAAATCTTTCCTTTCTCACAGCAGGGTGTTCACATTACAAGGCTGCAATTTTTATTTGCCCATCAACTGGGCTTTTGGTGGAAATGACACACCACCAGCAGCATGATGTCAGCAAGAGTGGAAACGAGGGGGGGGGGGGGGACAAGAAGACGACAACATGTTACTCTATTGGTATGTACTGTCTCTTTATATTGTTTTAAAGATTGTTGTTTCAAGTTCATCTTAGAACGTAGGATTTTATTTCTAAAGTGTAGTAAATCATTCCTTTCTCACGGCAGGGTGTTCACTTTACAAGGCTGCAATTTTTATTTGCCCATCAACTGGGCTTTTGGTGGAAATGACACACCACCAGCAGCATGATGTCAGCAAGAGTGGAAACGAGGGGGGGGGGGGGGGGGGAGACAAGAAGATGACAAGTTTTTATTCTATTGGTATGTACTGTCTCTTTATATTGTTTTAAAGATTGTTCTTTCAAGTTCATCTTAGAACGTAGGATTTTATTTCCAAAGTGTAGTAAATCATTGCTTTCTCACGGCAGGGTGTTCACATTACAAGGCTGCAATTTTTATTTGCTCATCAACTGGGCTTTTGGTGGAAATGACACACCACCAGCAGCATGATGTCAGCAAGAGTGGAAACGAGGGGGGGGGGGGGCAAACAGAAGACGACAAGTTGTTATTCTATTGGTATGTATTGTCTCTTTATATTGTTTTAAAGATTGTTCTTTCAAGTTCATCTTAGAACGTAGGACTTTATTTCCAAAGTGTGGTAAATCTTCCCTTTCTCACAGCAGGGTGTTCACATTACAAGTCTGCAATTTTTATTTGCCCATCAACTGGGCTTTTGGTGGAAATGACACACCACCAGCAGCATGATGTACGCAAAACGTGTGTGTGTGGGGGGGGGGGGGGGTAGGGGGAAGAGAAGACGACAAGTTGTTATTCTATTGGTATGTACTGTCTCTTAATGGTGTTTTAAAGATTGTTCTTTCAAGTACATCTTAGAACGTAGCATTTTATTTCCAAAGTGTAGTAAATCTTTGCTTTCTCACAGCAGGGTGTTCACATTACAAGGATGCAATTTTATATGCCCATCAACTGAGCTTTTGGTGGGAATGACGCACCACAAGAAGCATGATGTCCGCAAGAGTGGCAACGAGGGCGGGGGGTGGCGGGAACAAGAAGATAACAAGTTGTTATTCTATTAGTACATACTGTCTCTTTATGGTGTTTTAAAGATTGTTCTTTCAAGTACATATTAGAATGTAGCATTTTATTTCCATAGTGTAGTAAATCTTTGCTTTATGACAGCAGGGTGTTCACATTACAAGGCTGCAATTTTTATATCCCCATCAACTGGGCTTTTGGTGGAAATGACGCACCACCAGCAGCATGGTGTCCGCAAGAGTGGCAACGTGGGGGGGGGCTGGGGGCGGGAACAAGAAGATGACAAGTTGTTATTCTATTGGTATGTACTGTCTCTTTATGGTGTTTTAAAGATTGTTCTATCAAGTACATCTTAGAACGTAGCATTTTATTTCCAAAGTGTAGTAAATCTTTGCTTTCTCACAGCAGGGTGTTCACATTACAAGGCTGCAATTTTTATATGCCCATCAACTGGGCTTTTGGTGGAAATGACGCACCACCAGCAGCATGATGTCCGCAAGAGTGGCAACGAGGGGTGGGGGGGGGGGCGGGAACAAGAAGATGACGAGTTGTTATTCTATTGGTATGTACTGTCTCTTTATGGTGTTTTAAAGATTGCTCTTTCAAGTACAATCTTAGAACGTAGCATTTTATTTCCAAAGTGTAGTAAATCTTTGCTTTCTCACAGCAGGGTATTCACATTACAAGGCTGCAATTTTTATATGCCCATCAACTGGGCTTTTGGTGGAAATGACGCACCACCAGCAGCATGATGTCCGCAAGAGTGTCAACGAGAGGGGGGGGGGGGGGCGGGAACATGAAAATGACAAGTTGTTATTCTATTGGTATGTACTGTCTCTTTATGGTGTTTTAAAGATTGTTCTTTCAGTACATCTTACCGTAGCATTATTCCAAGTAGCTTTATTC
Organism: Schistocerca cancellata; assembly: GCF_023864275.1. Classification (NCBI taxonomy): domain Eukaryota; kingdom Metazoa; phylum Arthropoda; class Insecta; order Orthoptera; family Acrididae; genus Schistocerca; species Schistocerca cancellata. Next base: position 28,945,171 of record NC_064637.1, on the reverse strand, counting down.
CAAAGGTAGTATGTCTTTGCTTTCTCACAGCAGGGTGTTCACATTACAAGGCTGCAATTTTTATATGCCCATCAACTGGGCTTTTGGTGGAAATGACGCACTACCAGCAGCATGATGTCCGCATGAGTGGTAACGAGGGAGGGGGGGGGGGCGGGAACATGAAGATGACAAGTTGTTATTCTATTGGTATGTACTGTCTCATTATGGTGTTTTAAAGATTGTTCTTTCAAGTACATCTTAGACCGTAGCATTTTATTTCCAAAGTGTAGTAAATCTTTCCTTTCTCACAGCAGGTTGTTTACATTACAAGGCTGCAATTTTTATTTGCCCATCAACTGGGCTTTTGGTGGAAATGACACACCACCAACAGCATGATGTCAGCAAGAGTGGAAAGGAAGGCGGGGGGGGGGGGGGGGGGGGGCGGGAGACAAGAACGCGACAAGTTGTTATTCTATTGGTATGTACTGTCTCTTTATATTGTTTTAAAGATTGTTCTTTTAAAGTTCAGCTTAGAATGTAGGATTTTATTTCCAAAGTGTGGTAAATCTTTCCTTTCTCACAACAGGGTGTTCACATTACAAGGCTGCAATTTTTATTTGCCCATCAACTGGGCTTTTGGTGGAAATGACACACCACCAGCAGCATGATGTCAGCAAGAGTGGTAACGAGGGGGGGGGCGGGGGGGGGGAGACAAGAGGATGACAAGTTTTATTCTATTGGTATGTACTGTCTCTTTATATTGTTTTAAAGATTGTTCTTTCAAGTTCATCTTAGAACGTAGGATTTTATTTCCAAAGTGTAGTAAATCATTCCTTTCTCACGGCAGGGTGTTCACATTACAAGGCTGCAATTTTTATTTGCTCATCAACTGGGCTTTTGGTGGAAATGACACACCACCAGCAGCATGATGTCAGCAAGAGTGGAAACGAGGGGGGTGGGCGGGGGGGGAGACAAGAGGATGACAAGTTTTTATTCTATTGGTATGTTACTGTCTCTTTATATTGTTTTAAAGATTGTTCTTTCAAGTTCATCTTAGAACGTAGGATTTTATTTCCAAAGTGTAGTAAATCATTCCTTTCTCACGGCAGGGTGTTCACATTACAAGGCTGCAATTTTTATTTGCTCATCAACTGGGCTTTTGGTGGAAATGACACACCACCAGCAGCATGATGTCAGCAAGAGTGGAAACGAGGGGGGGGGGGGCGGGGGGGGAGACAAGAGGATGACAAGTTTTTATTCTATTGGTATGTACTGTCTCTTTATATTGTTTTAAAGATTGTTCTTTCAAGTTCATCTTAGAACGTAGGATTTTATTTCCAAAGTGTAGTAAATCATTCCTTTCTCACGGCAGGGTGTTCACATTACAAGGCTGCATTTTTTATTTGCTCATCAACTGGGCTTTTGGTGGAAATGACACACCACCAGCAGCATGATGTCAGCTAGAGTGGAAACTAGGGGGGGGGGGGGCGGGGCAACTTGAAGACGACAAGTTGTTATTCTATTGGTATGTACTGTATCTTTATATTGTTTTAAAGATTGTTCTTTCAGGTTCATCTTAGAACGTAGGATTTTATTTCCAAAGTGTAGTAAATCTTTCCTTTCTCACAGCAGGGTGTTCACATTACAAGGCTGCAATTTTTCTTTGCCCATCAACTGGGCTTTTGGTGGAAATGACACACCACCAGCAGCATGATGTCAGCAAGAGTGGAAACGAGGGGGTGGGGGGGGGGCAAGAACACGACAAGTTGTTATCCTATTGGTATGTACAGTCTCTTTATATTGTTTTAAAGATTGTTCTTTCAAGTTCATCTTAGAACATAGGATTTTATTTCCAAAGTGTACTAAATATTTCCTTTCTCACAGCAAGGTGTTCACATTACAAGGCTGCAATTTTTATTTGGCCATCAACTGGGCTTTTGGTGGAAATGACACACCACCAGCAGCATGATGTCAGCAAGAGTGGAAACGAGGGGGTGGGGGGGAGACAAGAACACGACAAGTTGTTATTCTATTGGTAAGTACTGTCTCTTTATATTGTTTTAAAGATTGTTCTTTCAAGTTCATCTTAGAACGTAGGATTTTATTTCCAAAGTGTGGTAAATCTTTCCTTTCTCACAGCAGGGTGTTCACATTACAAGTCTGCAATTTTTATTTGCCCATCAACTGGGCTTTTGGTGGAAATGACGCACCACCAGCAGCATGATGTACGCAAGAGTGGTAACGAGGGGGGGGGGAGACAAGAAGACGACAAGTTGTTATTCTATTGGTATGTACTGTCTCTTTATATTATTTTAAAGATTGTTCTTTCAAGTTCATCTTAGAATATAGGATTTCATTTTCAAAGTGTAGTAAATTTTTCCTTTCTCACAGCAGGGTGTTCACATTACAAGGCTGCAATTTTTATTTGCCGATCAACTGGGCTTTTGGTGGAAATGACACACGACCAGCAGCATGATGTACGCAAGAGTGGAAATGAGGGGGGGGGGGGAGGGGGGCAACAAGAAGACGACAAGTTGTCATTCTATTGGTATGTACTGTCTCTTTATATTGTTTTAAAGATTATTCTTTCAAGTTCATCTTAGAACGTAGGATTTTATTTCCAAAGTGTTGTAAATCTTTCCTTTCTCACAGCCGGGTGTTCACATTACAAGTCTGCAATTTTTATTTGCCCATCAACTGGGCTTTTGGTGGAAATGACACACCACCAGCAGCATGATGTACGCAAGAGTGGAAATGAGGGGGGGGGGACAAGAGGACGACAAGTTGTTATTCTATTGGTATGTACTGTCTCTTTATATTGTTTTAAAGATTGTTCTTTCAAGTTCATCTTAGAATGTAGGATTTTATTTCCAAAGTGTAGTAAATTTTTCCTTTCTCACAGCAGGGTGTTCACATTACGAGGCTGCAATTTTTATTTGCCCATCAACTGGGCTTTTGGTGGAAATGACACACCACCAGCAGCATGATGTACGCAAGAGTGGAAACGAGGGTGGGGGGGGGGGGGGGGCAACAAGAAGACGACAAGTTGTTATTCTATTGGTATGTACTGTCTCTTTATAGTGTTTTAAAGATTGTTCTTTCAAGTTCATCTTAGAACGTAGGATTTTATTTCCAAAGTGTAGTAAATCTTTCCTTTCTCACAGCAGGTTGTTTACATTACAAGGCTGCAATTTTTATTTGCCCATCAACTGGGCTTTTGGTGGAAATGACACACCACCAGCAGCATGATGTCAGTAAGAGTGGAAACGAAGGGGGGGGGGGGGAGACAAGAACGCGACAAGTTGTTATTCTATTGGTATGTACTGTCTCTTTATATTGTTTTAAAGATTGTTCTTTCAAGTTCATCTTAGAATGTAGGATTTTGTTTCCAAAGTGTAGTAAATCTTTCCTTTCTCACAGCAGGTTGTTCACATTACAAGGCTGCAATTTTTATTTGCCCATCAACTGGGTTTTGGTGGAAATGACACACCACCAGCAGCATGATGTCCGCAAGAGCGGTCTCGGGAGTGGGGGGGGGGGGGGGGGGGGAGAAGAAGACGACAAGTTGTTATTCTATTGGTATGTACTGTCTCTTTATATTGTTTTAAAGATTGTTCTTTCAATTTCATCTTAGAACGTAGGATTTTATTTCCAAAGTGTAGTAAATCATTCCTTTCTCACGGCAGGGTGTTCACATTACAAGGCTGCAATTTTTATTCGCCCATCAACTGGGCTTTTGGTGGAAATGACACACCACCAGCAGCATGATGTACGCAAGAGTGGAAACGAGGGGGGGGAGGGCAACAAGAAGACGACAAGTTGTTATTCTATTGGTATGTACTGTCTCTTTATATTGTTTTAAAGATTGTTCTTTCAAGTTCATCTTAGAACGTAGGATTTTATTTCCAAAGTGTAGTAAATCTTTCCTTTCTCACAGCAGGGTGTTCACATTACAAGTCTGCAATTTTTATTTGCCCATCAACTGGGCTTTTGGTGGAAATGACACAACAACAGCAGCATGATGTACGCATGAGCGGAAACGGGATGGGGGGGGGGGGGGGGACAAGAAGACAACATGTTGTTATTCTATTGGTATGTACTGTCTCTTTATATTGTTTTAAAGATTGTTCTTTCAAGTTCATCTTAGACCGTAGGATTTTATTTCCAAAGTGTAGTAAATCTTTCCTTTCTCACAGCAGGGTGTTCACATTACAAGGCTGCAATTTTCGTTTGCCCATCAACTGGGCTTTTGGTGGAAATGACACACCACCAGCAGCATGATGTCAGCAAGAGTGGAAACGAGGGAGGGGGGGGGGGGGGGGACAAAAAGACGACAAGTTGTTATTCTATTGGCATGTACTGTCTCTTTATATTGTTTTAAAGATTGTTCTTTCAAGTTCATCTTAGAACGTAGGATTTTATTTCCAAAGTGTAGTAAATCTATCCTTTCTCACAGCAGGGTGTTCACATTACAAGGCTGCAATTTTTATTTGCCCAACAACTGGGCTTTTGGTGGAAATGACACACCACCAGCAGCATGATGTCAGCAAGAGTGGAAACGAGGGGGTGGGGGGGAGACAAGAACGCGACAAGTTGTTATTCTATTGGTATGTACTGTCTCTTTATATTGTTTTAAAGATTGTTCTTTCAAGTTCATCTTAGAACGTAGGATTTTATTTCCAAAGTGTGGTAAATCTTTCCTTTCTCACAGCAGGGTGTTCACATTACAAGTCTGCAATTTTTATTTGCCCAACAACTGGGCTTTTGGTGGAAATGACACACCACCAGCAGCATGATGTACGCAAGAGTGGAAACGAGGGTGGGGGGGGGGGACAAGAAGACGACAAGTTGTTATTCTATTGGTATGTACTGTCTCTTTATTTTGTTTTAAAGATTGTTCTTTCAAATTCATCTTAGAACATAGGATTTTATTTCCAAAGTGTACTAAATCTTTCCTTTCTCAAAGCAGGGTGTTCACATTACAAGGCTGCAATTTTTATTTGGCCATCAACTGGGCTTTTGGTGGAAATGACACACCACCAGCAGCATGATGTCAGCAAGAGTGGAAACGAGGGGGTGTGGGGGAGACAAGAACGCGACAAGTTGTTATTCTATTGGTATGTACTGTCTCTTTATATTGTTTTAAAGATTGTTCTTTCAAGTTCATCTTAGAACGTAGGATTTTATTTCCAAAGTGTGGTAAATCTTTCCTTTCTCACAGCAGGGTGTTCACATTACAAGTCTGCAATTTTTATTTGCCCAACAACTGGGCTTTTGGTGGAAATGACACACCACCAGCAGCATGATGTCGGCAAGAGTGGAAACGAGGGGGGGGGGAGACAAGAAGATGACAAGTTTTTATTCTATTGGTATGTACTGTCTCTTTATATTGTTTTAAAGATTGTTCTTTCAAGTTCATCTTAGAACGTAGGATTTTATTTCCAAGGTGTAGTAAATCTATCCTTTCTCACAGCAGGGTGTTCACATTACAAGGCTGCAATTTTTATTTGCCCATCAACTGGGCTTTTGGTGGAAATGACACACCACCAGCAGCATGATGTCAGCAAGAGTGGAAACGAGGGGGGGGGGGGGGGGGGGGAGACAAGAACGCGACAAGTTGTTATTCTATTGGTATGTACTGTCTCTTTATATTGTTTTAAAGATTGTTCTTTCAAGTTCATCTTAGAATGTAGGATTTTGTTTCCAAAGTGTAGTAAATCTTTCCTTTCTCACAGCAGGTTGTTCACATTACAAGGCTGCAATTTTTATTTGCCCATCAACTGGGCTTTTGGTGGAAATGACACACCACCAGCAGCATGATGTCCGCAAGAGCGGTCTCGGGAGTGGGGGGGGGGGGGGGGGGGGGGGGGGGAGAAGAAGACGACAAGTTGTTATTCTATTGGTATGTACTGTCTCTTTATATTGTTTTAAAGATTGTTCTTTCAATTTCATCTTAGAACGTAGGATTTTATTTCCAAAGTGTAGTAAATAATTCCTTTCTCACGGCAGGGTGTTCACATTACAAGGCTGCAATTTTTATTTGCCCATCAACTGGGCTTTTGGTGGAAATGACACACCACCAGCAGCATGATGTCAGCAAGAGTGGAAACGAGGGGGGGGGGGGGGGGGCGGGGCAACAAGAAGACGACAAGTTGTTATTCTATTGGTATGTACTGTCTCTTTATATTGTTTTAAAGATTGTTCTTTCAAGTTCATCTTAGAATGTAGGATTTTATTTCCAAAGTGTAGTAAATCTTTCCTTTCTCACAGCAGGGTGTTCACATTACAAGGCTGCAATTTTTATTTGCCCATCAACTGGGCTTTTGGTGGAAATGACACACCACCAGCAGCATGATGTACGCAAGAGTGGAAACGAGGGGGGGAGGGCAACAAGAAGACGACAAGTTGTTATTCTATTGGTATGTACTGTCTCTTTATATTGTTTTAAAGATTGTTCTTTCAAGTTCATCTTAGAACGTAGGATTTTATTTCCAAAGTGTAGTAAATCTTTCCTTTCTCACAGCAGGGTGTTCACATTACAAGTCTGCAATTTTTATTTGCCCATCAACTGGGCTTTTGGTGGAAATGACACAACAACAGCAGCATGATGTACGCATGAGCGGAAACGGGATGGGGGGGGGGGGGGGGGGGGGACAAGAAGACAACATGTTGTTATTCTATTGGTATGTACTGTCTCTTTATATTGTTTTAAAGATTGTTCTTTCAAGTTCATCTTAGACCGTAGGATTTTATTTCCAAAGTGTAGTAAATCTTTCCTTTCTCACAGCAGGGTGTTCACATTACAAGGCTGCAATTTTCGTTTGCCCATCAACTGGGCTTTTGGTGGAAATGACACACCACCAGCAGCATGATGTCAGCAAGAGTGGAAACGAGGGTGGGGGGGGGGGGGGGGACAAAAAGACGACAAGTTGTTATTCTATTGGCATGTACTGTCTCTTTATATTGTTTTAAAGATTGTTCTTTCAAGTTCATCTTAGAACGTAGGATTTTATTTCCAAAGTGTAGTAAATCTATCCTTTCTCACAGCAGGGTGTTCACATTACAAGGCTGCAATTTTTATTTGGCCATCAACTGGGCTTTTGGTGGAAATGACACACCACCAGCAGCATGATGTCAGCAAGAGTGGAAACGAGGGGGTGGGGGGGAGACAAGAACGCGACAAGTTGTTATTCTATTGGTATGTACTGTCTCTTTATATTGTTTTAAAGATTGTTCTTTCAAGTTCATCTTAGAACGTAGGATTTTATTTCCAAAGTGTGGTAAATCTTTCCTTTCTCACAGCAGGGTGTTCACATTACAAGTCTGCAATTTTTATTTGCCCAACAACTGGGCTTTTGGTGGAAATGACACACCACCAGCAGCATGATGTACGCAAGAGTGGAAACGAGGGTGGGGGGGGGGACAAGAAGACGACAAGTTGTTATTCTATTGGTATGTACTGTCTCTTTATTTTGTTTTAAAGATTGTTCTTTCAAATTCATCTTAGAACATAGGATTTTATTTCCAAAGTGTACTAAATCTTTCCTTTCTCAAAGCAGGGTGTTCACATTACAAGGCTGCAATTTTTATTTGGCCATCAACTGGGCTTTTGGTGGAAATGACACACCACCAGCAGCATGATGTCAGCAAGAGTGGAAACGAGGGGGTGGGGGGGAGACAAGAACGCGACAAGTTGTTATTCTATTGGTATGTACTGTCTCTTTATATTGTTTTAAAGATTGTTCTTTCAAGTTCATCTTAGAATGTAGGATTTTATTTCCAAAGTGTGGTAAATCTTTCCTTTCTCACAGCAGGGTGTTCACATTACAAGTCTGCAATTTTTATTTGCCCATCAACTGGGCTTTTGGTGGAAATGACACACCACCAGCAGCATGATGTACGCAAGAGTGGAAACGAGGGGGGGGGGGGGGGGGGGGACAAGAAGACGACAAGTTGTTATTCTATTGGTATGTACTGTGTCTTTATATTGTTTTAAAGATTGTTCTTTCAAGTTCATCTTAGAATGTAGGATTTTATTCCCAAAGTGTAGTAAATTTTTCCTTTCTCACAGCAGATTGTTCACATTACAAGGCTGCAATTTTTATTTGCCCATCAACTGGGATTTTGGTGGAAATGACAAACCACCAGCAGCATGATGTACGCAAGAGTGGAAACGAGGAGGGGGGGGGGGGGGGCAACAAAAAGACGACAAGTTGTTATTCTATTGGTATGTACTGTCTCTTTATAGTGTTTTAAAGATTGTTCTTTCAAGTTCATCTTAGAACGTAGGATTCTATTTCCAAAGTGTAGTAAATCTTTCCTTTCTCACAGCAGGTTGTTTACATTACAAGGCTGCAATTTTTATTTGCCCATCAACTGGGCTTTTGGTGGAAATGACACACCACCAGCAGCATGATGTCCGCAAGAGTGGAAACGAGGGGGGGGGGACAAGAAGACGACAAATTATTATTCTATTGGTATGTACTGTCTCTTTGTAGTGTTTTAAAGATTGTTCTTTCAAGTTCATCTTAGAACGTAGGATTTTATTTCCAAAGTGTAGTAAATCTTTCCTTTCTCACAGCAGGGTGTTCACATTACAAGGCTGCAATTTTTATTTGCCCATCAACTGGGCTTTTGGTGGAAATGACACACCACCAGCAGCATGATGCCAGCAAGAGTGGAAACGAGGGGGGGGGGGGGGGGGGAGACAAGAACGCGACAAGTTGTTATTCTATTGGTATGTAGTGTCTCTTTATATTGTTTTAAAGATTGTTCTTTCAAGTTCATCTTAGAATGTAGGATTTTATGTCCAAAGTGTGGTAAATCTTTCCTTTCTCACAGCAGGGTGTTCACATTACAAGGCTGCAATTTTTATTTGCCCATCAACTGGGCTTTTGGTGGAAATGACACACCACCAGCAGCGTGATGTCAGCAAGAGTTGTAACGAGGGGGGGGGGGGGGGGGACAAGAAGACGACAAGATGTTACTCTATTGGTATGTACTGTCTCTTTATATTGTTTTAAAGATTGTTGTTTCAAGTTCATCTTAGAACGTAGGATTTTATTTCCAAAGTGTAGTAAATCTTTCCTTTCTCACGGCAGGGTGTTCACTTTACAAGGCTGCAATTTTTATTTGCCCATCAACTGGGCTTTTGGTGGAAATGACACACCACCAGCAGCATGATGTCAGCAAGAGTTGGAACGAGGGGGGGGACAAGAAGACGACAAGATGTTACTCTATTGGTATGTACTGTCTCTTTATATTGTTTTAAAGATTGTTCTTTTAAGTTCATCTTAGAATGTAGGATTTTATTTCCAAAGTGTGATAAGTCTTTCCTTTCTCACAGCAGGGTGTTCACATTACAAGGCTGCAATTTTTATTTGCCCATCAACTGGGATTTTGGTGGAAATGACACACCACCAGCAGCATGATGTACGCAAGAGTGGAAACGAGGGGGGTGGGGGGGGGGGGGGCAACAAGAAGACGACAAGTTGTTATTCTATTGGTATGTACTGTCTCTTTATATTGTTTTAAAGATTGTTCTTTCAAGTTCATCCTAGAATATAGGATTTCATTTCCAAAGTGTAGTAAATATTTCCTTTCTCACAGCAGGGTGTTCACTATACAAAGCTGCAATTTTTATTTGCCCATCAACTGGGCTTTTGGTGGAAATGACACACCTCCAGCAGCATGATGTACGCAAGAGCGGAAACGAGGGGGGGGGGGGGCAACAAGAAGACGACAAGTTGTTATTCTATTGGTATGTCCTGTCTCTTTATATTGTTTTAAAGATTGTTCTTTTAAGTTCATCTTAGAATGTAGGAATTTATTTCCAAAGTGTGATAAATCTTTCCTTTCTCACAGCAGGGTGTTCACATTACAAGGCTGCAATTTTTATTTGCCCATCAACTGGGCTTTTGGTGGAAATGACACACCACCAGCAGCATGATGTCCGCAAGAGCGGTCTCGGGAGTGGGGGGGGGGGGGGGGGGGGGGAGAAGAAGACGACAAGTTGTTATTCTATTGGTATGTACTGTCTCTTTATATTGTTTTAAAGATTGTTCTTTCAATTTCATCTTAGAACGTAGGATTTTATTTCCAAAGTGTAGTAAATCATTCCTTTCTCACGGCAGGGTGTTCACATTACAAGGCTGCAATTTTTATTTGCCCATCAACTGGGCTTTTGGTGGAAATGACACACCACCAGCAGCATGATGTACGCAAGAGTGGAAACGAGGGGGGGAGGGCAACAAGAAGACGACAAGTTGTTATTCTATTGGTATGTACTGTCTCTTTATATTGTTTTAAAGATTGTTCTTTCAAGTTCATCTTAGAACGTAGGATTTTATTTCCAAAGTGTAGTAAATCTTTCCTTTCTCACAGCAGGGTGTTCACATTACAAGTCTGCAATTTTTATTTGCCCATCAACTGGGCTTTTGGTGGAAATGACACAACAACAGCAGCATGATGTACGCATGAGCGGAAACGGGATGGGGGGGGGGGGGGGGGACAAGAAGACAACATGTTGTTATTCTATTGGTATGTACTGTCTCTTTATATTGTTTTAAAGATTGTTCTTTCAAGTTCATCTTAGACCGTAGGATTTTATTTCCAAAGTGTAGTAAATCTTTCCTTTCTCACAGCAGGGTGTTCACATTACAAGGCTGCAATTTTCGTTTGCCCATCAACTGGGCTTTTGGTGGAAATGACACACCACCAGCAGCATGATGTCAGCAAGAGTGGAAACGAGGGAGGGGTGGGGGGGGACAAAAAGACGACAAGTTGTTATTCTATTGGCATGTACTGTCTCTTTATATTGTTTTAAAAATTGTTCTTTCAAGTTCATCTTAGAACGTAGGATTTTATTTCCAAAGTGTAGTAAATCTATCCTTTCTCACAGCAGGGTGTTCACATTACAAGGCTGCAATTTTTATTTGCCCAACAACTGGGCTTTTGGTGGAAATGACACACCACCAGCAGCATGATGTCAGCAAGAGTGGAAACGAGGGGGTGGGAGGGAGACAAGAACGCGACAAGTTGTTATTCTATTGGTATGTACTGTCTCTTTATATTGTTTTAAAGATTGTTCTTTCAAGTTCATCTTAGAACGTAGGATTTTATTTCCAAAGTGTGGTAAATCTTTCCTTTCTCACAGCAGGGTGTTCACATTACAAGTCTGCAATTTTTATTTGCCCAACAACTGGGCTTTTGGTGGAAATGACACACCACCAGCAGCATGATGTACGCAAGAGTGGAAACGAGGGTGGGGGGGGGGACAAGAAGACGACAAGTTGTTATTCTATTGGTATGTACTGTCTCTTTATTTTGTTTTAAAGATTGTTCTTTCAAATTCATCTTAGAACATAGGATTTTATTTCCAAAGTGTACTAAATCTTTCCTTTCTCAAAGCAGGGTGTTCACATTACAAGGCTGCAATTTTTATTTGGCCATGAACTGGGCTTTTGGTGGAAATGACACACCACCAGCAGCATGATGTCAGCAAGAGTGGAAACGAGGGGGTGTGGGGGAGACAAGAACGCGACAAGTTGTTATTCTATTGGTATGTACTGTCTCTTTATATTGTTTTAAAGATTGTTCTTTCAAGTTCATCGTAGAACGTAGGATTTTATTTCCAAAGTGTGGTAAATCTTTCCTTTCTCACAGCAGGGTGTTCACATTACAAGTCTGCAATTTTTATTTGCCCAACAACTGGGCTTTTGGTGGAAATGACACACCACCAGCAGCATGATGTACGCAAGAGTTGAAACGAGGGTGGGGGGGGGGGGGGACAAGAAGACGACAAGTTGTTATTCTATTGGTATGTACTGTCTCTTTATTTTGTTTTAAAGATTGTTCTTTCAAATTCATCTTAGAACATAGGATTTTATTTCCAAAGTGTACTAAATCTTTCCTTTCTCAAAGCAGGGTGTTCACATTACAAGGCTGCAATTTTTATTTGGCCATCAACTGGGCTTTTGGTGGAAATGACACACCAGCAGCATGATGTCAGCAAGAGTGGAAACGAGGGGGTGGGGGGGAGACAAGAACGCGACAAGTTGTTATTCTATTGGTATGTACTGTCTCTTTATATTGTTTTAAAGATTGTTCTTTCAAGTTCATCTTAGAATGTAGGATTTTATTTCCAAAGTGTGGTAAATCTTTCCTTTCTCACAGCAGGGTGTTCACATTACAAGTCTGCAATTTTTATTTGCCCATCAACTGGGCTTTTGGTGGAAATGACACACCACCAGCAGCATGATGTACGCAAGAGTGGAAACGAGGGGGGGGGGGGGGGGGGGGGGGGGGACAAGAAGACGACAAGTTGTTATTCTATTGGTATGTACTGTCTCTTTATATTGTTTTAAAGATTGTTCTTTCAAGTTCATCTTAGAATGTAGGATTTTATTCCCAAAGTGTAGTAAATTTTTCCTTTCTCACAGCAGATTGTTCACATTACAAGGCTGCAATTTTTATTTGCCCATCAACTGGGCTTTTGGTGGAAATGACAAACCACCAGCAGCATGATGTACGCAAGAGTGGAAACGAGGAGGGGGGGGGGGGCAACAAAAAGACGACAAGTTGTTATTCTATTGGTATGTACTGTCTCTTTATAGTGTTTTAAAGATTGTTCTTTCAAGTTCATCTTAGAACGTAGGATTCTATTCTCCAAAGTGTAGTAAAT